>NW_027437242.1:0-211992 GCF_033239565.1 Halichoeres trimaculatus | reverse complement strand
GTTTCTATTGTTTTTATCAATGTGTTTTATGCCAAAGTTCACATTGCCATTTGCGATGAGCATATCAGTTGGTGTCAATTTATTCATTCATTTATTCATCATTTACTATGTAATTAATTTTCCTGATAATATGAAATTGTTCTGATAAATTATGTTGCCACATCGATAGTTGTTTTACAATAAAAATTAATGACTATCCCTTTGCAGCTGGACTGGCCCAACTTACCCGATAAGCGTCCCATTTACCTGAACTCTGCTTGTGTAAAAAAGTTGGCACAGCTGACCTATCAAGACCTGTAGGGCCTAAAAAAAATACTGCATAATTCCAACACAAAATGTAAAGAAAACAACCATTATTATACGCAATAAAAACCACATTTTAATAGAATGCATTGTTTTTTGTAAATGCCTGAAGCTATTTACCAGGAAGTGGCCCAATTTAGCTGATGTCACCCTACATTGTGACCACAAGATGGCAGCATGTGACTACAAGTGAAATCACTGCAAAAACATGTCTTCATCTTCAGTATTCAGGCTAAACAATATTGAATTAAAGATACACCACCCACCAAACCCAGTTATGAAATTAATGGTACAGGCGTAATTTTAGTATGTTCTGTCTTGATGTGCGCGCTGCACAGGATCTCATGTGTTCACCTCTGCTTTATTGTTCGAACGGTGGCACAGCAGCAGCCTTTGGTTTTCTCTTCAAGCCCCTCAAACCTTTTCTGAAGATTTTCTGAGTTTCCTATCTCTCATTTACCTGCAGGAAGCCTTGTCTCCATTGTAACTCCACATCACTCATCCTTCCTTGCTGGACATGACTGACCTGTTTTCTTGAGCTCCATGTCATTTAAATTCTCTTCACCTTTGGCTGCTATAGAAATACAACGACAGTTACTGACAACATACTTTAAACAATTGTAAGAATAGACTAAAATAAAATAAAATAGAATAGAATAGAATAGAATAGAATAGAATAGAATAGAATAATTTTATTGTAATAGAATAGAATTTTCCCAAAAGGACACCTAGTTAATACAAACAATGAAAATAACGTGGATTTGAGTCTTAATGGTCAGCGTGTGTGAGTCCCTCCCCTATCCGAAACACAGACAGACAGTCCTCCTCACTAGAGGTGGGCGATACTGGGACTTTTGGTATTGATCCGATACCAAGTAAATACAGGGCCAGTATGGCAGATACAGATACAGATACAGACACAGATACAGACACAGATACAGATACAGATACAGATACCGATACTTTTTAATATTAAGGGTTGATGTATCATCGAGCTGCAGACCTTAAGGTTTTTTATTAAAAATAATCTGTTAATAGTGGATTATTTGGGTATATAGTAATCTGGGGTGTTAACAATTTACACCGAACTCAACCCATAACCGTGACTACAAAACCGTGATAAGAACTGAACCGTGGATTTTGTGAACCGGTCCATCCCTACTTCATCACACACTTCAGTTAGAGCAGAGCTGGTGGGCCGCGAAGGTACTGCATGTGGGCCGCCAAAGCTTTTCCAAAATAGTTTGATTTTTGTGGGGGTGGGCATGTAATTATGTAAAAATAAAAACGTTTCAACATGTTATAGGTGCTGTGTTAGTGACTGTGGAGCCTCCAACATGTTTCTCTTGTATTGAGTTCAGTCCTTCATGTTCAATCTTTTTTTTTTTTTTTTAAAGTGCTCTCAGCACGCATTGTATGGCTGGGTTTCCGCTACATGTATAGGATCGTGGCACACCGCCACGACAAAGTAAAAGCTGCCATGCCTTCAGAATTCTGATCTGATCTTTTCTTTTTCCGATGTTTCAGACGTAAATTACATTGCACATGGCTCTTGTATACAACTAAAACTTTCAGAATTCCACAAACATTTTTTGACGCTGCCCAGAACCAAACAGTTATCTTTCAGAAGCGAATCATCTCTCTGTGTTCTCATGCGAACTCACACTCATGGTTGGATCATATCACGCTCTAAAATAATAAAAGACAGAGCTCTGGTGGGTATTTGCCGTTCACAGCTCTCAGCTCTTAGCATCGCGCACAGCGGAGTTCCGCTCCGATGCGCACAAGACGCACAAGACGCACAGTTACTGGAGAAAAACAATTCCCACCCTGATCATTCATCAGTGTTTACAGATGCACGTTTTCTGTGTATAAAGTCAGCGCAAGCAGAAGTGCCCCTGTCACTCTGTGGTTTATATTTGCTTTAAATTCCATCCTGATCAGTTTGCGGAGTCTGATATGATGATCAGTGCGGTGCTTACGCTGAGTTCACTCGTGCATATTACACTGCAGCTGATCGCTGTTCCTTCTCCCGCTCCTCCAGGAGTCACCTTCTGCTCTCTTTGGGATGGAAGTTATAGTTTTGCTGTTTTCCTCTCATTCTTTAAAAATCAGCAGAGGAGTTTTCCTCCAGCTTTCAGAGATCAAACCTGAAAGCCTTCATGCCACTCTGTACCTCTGTGCAGGGGCGTGTCCAGACTTTCAGACTGGGGGGCGCAAACATATAAATTATTACCATTTGTCTTGACTCACTACTTTAACTATGAGTAACTATGGTTGTTTAACTATTATAACCCAGTGTATGATTTTAGAATAAAATGTACTGTTCATCAGCCTGTCTAATAAATTTAAAAAAATCTTTTTTAAAGCCCAGATAAAAAGATAGAGCTGACTGTAAACTGTGCCATTAGATAAGGCTAAACTATGTTTGTGTTAAATTGATAATTCATCTATAAAGGTTTTAAGATGTAGTATGTTTTTATGTATTTAGCAGTTGGGGGGTGGGCCGCAAAAATGTCTGAGACTTAAAAGTGGGCCCTGAGTTGGAAAAGGTTGGGAACCACTGAGTTAGAGCATCCTGTCTCTTATGGAACTCCTGAGCGCAGTGAGTGTGTGTTGAAATTTTCAGTTTGCAAACCAAAAGCAATTCAATGATACTTGTTCAGTAAACAGCAGTGACTGCATGCAGAGTATTTAATCCTAAGGTGTAAATTAATACAAGACCACATCTCTAACAAAGACATAAAAATTATGAGTGCTTCGCATTATGTTGAAGAGATATAGTGTACTTTATAGTGGACGTGAGAGATTAAGTGTTGGTGAACGATAACCATGTGTGAATGATACAGCATTCATTTACAGAAGTCTGTGCTTCAGTGTAAGGGGGCCCCCAAATGAAATTTGCCTAGGGCCTCATACTCTCTTGGGCCCTGTTGTATTATTTGGTTGCAAAGGGAAACTGATATCATGGAACCAAAAATATGGCCCCAATATTGTGCAGATCTACTACTCATGCTTAGCTAAAGGGGTGATTCAGATAAATGTGAGGGAAGAAAAAAGCATTTCAAACAGGAATAAAGATATCGCCTCATCTTAGAAATAGAATGGACCTTCAGAAATCTAGAAGTGTACCAAGTGTAACACAGAGATCAGTAGCTTTATACATACTATGTAGTCTTATGTGTATATACAGGAATTTTTGGGGAAAATTGTTTCAAAGTGTGCTTTTTAACAAGGATTGGAAAATGGACCCTTGTATGCCTTCTGTTGGGGTTAAAATCAAGAACACCTATAATGAAAAACTGTGGAATGTTGACCTATGCTGCAAGAAAGTTTGTAACTTAAATGGATTTAAGAAAAGCCACCAACCCTCTCAGAATGGCACAAAGTTATATTTGCACTGCTTCCCATAGATTATTTGACATATCGCACCAAAAAGGAAAATTGGAAAATTTCATCATATATGGACTCCCTTTCTTGATTATGTGGGACCGAGAATGTGTAAGGTATTCTGGCAGATGCATCCTAGACTGAAGGGGGTTCGCTAAAAGAGAAGGAGGGGCTCTGTTGTCTGTATCAGTTCATTCCCCGTATTTATCTATGTTTATTGTGTGTAAGTTTTGTCATGTTCATCTGTGCTGTGCCTGTATACAAGTTCGGGGGATTGTGTTGATTGGGTGGGAGAGAATAGAACAGAAAAGAATAGAATAGAACTTTATTGTCATTGTAACATGTACAACGAAATTGAAATCACGGCAGCAATCAAGAAAACAAAAGTAAGAAAGTGCAAAAAGGTCCATAAGAAAATAGATGATGACAGCTTGTCCATCATTCTCCAGTTCAACCAGCCTCCACCTCCACAGGGTCCAGGACTGAGCTTCTTCAGTCATGCTCCATCTCTGTCTCCTGTATCCTGTCTGCTCACAGCAGGTGAAGCTCTTCCAACATGGCGTTGGTGTCTGATGTTAGCTTCGTTAGCCATGTTTGTGAATAGCATGATGCGACTCTGCCCTCTGGTTATCCCTCTATTGCTGGGTTAGCACAGCTAGCTCGTCCATCTTATTGGAGATAGATCCTACGTCCCCAATAACAATGGATGGAAGGACAGGTCCATATTGTCACTTCTTAGCTCACACCTGAGAACCAGCATGTCGTCCTCACCTCCTTCTCCTCACCTTGTGGGAAGACATCAGGCCTTACACCAGTTAGCATTGACATGCTACAGACTGCTAACAGCTGAGTTCACATGTAAACAATGTGGCCATGGTTACCTGTAGGATCTCCAGACAAACACAGGAGCAAAAATAGTAAAAATATCACTGAAGCCACAAAAAGTTTGGTGTCCATGACCAACAAATGAGCCAAACAAAGAAATGATCTACTCCAAATACAAAAATTATGAAAAAGAGACAAAAAAAATGACAAGAAATGGACAAAAAAAAGAGAGAGCTGCTGCAAAAGGCAGCCATAGCCGACAGGGCGGCGCCTAGCTCTGTGTTTCTGACTGTATGATGATCCATAATAGGAATACTTGAGTCCAGATCAATGTGAGAGGATGACAAATGCCCACATAAAAGTTATGTGGGTGATTTAATCAGTTATTATGTGAGTAAAGCAGGGTCATATTATCGGATGGCTACCCTGTTGTCTCCTTACAGCATGTTCTTTAAATAGTTGTTTTTTTTAATTATAGCCACAACACTCATTTTAAATTTTTACTTATTTATTGAACATGTTTAGAGGGATTACATTATATAACGATCGTGAAGATAAGTATAGATAAACTAAAACACAAATTTAAAAGGATTTGTACATGTATCTCATGAGAGCAGGCACAGCGAACTACATATTTGAAACAGTTCATATAGACTTTTACATAAAATGTAGCTCTTAGCAAACGTAGATTATAGTATATATTTCCTTTAAAAGTCGCCTGATCTAATGTAGGGTTTTCAGTTCCTGGGTTATGTAGCTGTATATACGATGGTTTCTCCTTTATCAGTAGGAAGCCATCAAAAGCGGTGCTTACTCGTGGGTAGCAGATAAAGCAACATCAATCGACTGCTTTGTATAAATTACACACAATTTCTACAGATTTTGCAAACATTTACCCCAGATGTATCTTTGAGTACGCCATTTACGTAACTCAACTTCTCCTCCTCTTTTTTGGACAATGCACACATAGTCAATGCCCGCCATCGCCCCTTGCGGTCACATATTCCGATGGTCACAGGTTTCAGTGCAGCACCGTTCAGACATCTAGCTGCATGTAATTGTTTATTTCGTCCACTAGATGTCACAGTTGTGCCGGTAGCACCGCTGAAGGAACAGAGGTACAAGGGAAATTTTAGAAGACAATTCATGTGTTTTACAGTCTTCTTACAGTGAATAAATACTGGAGGAATTGTGAATATGTCAGCTCCCTCCATGTGCCAATCATCGCACGTTTCACAGACCTTCAAAATATTTTATTGCTCCATTCATCCCTTGTGGCAAGTGTTTGCAAGTTTAAATGAAGGTAAACTAGCGGGATAGATTACAGATAAACTGCAGTGCGCATGTTTCGTTTCGACATAAAGTTGTCCTCTTTTTGCTCCTTTTAAGTTCTAGAGTTAATTTGATGAAAGAAAAAGAAGCATGGAGCTATTTTTTTCTGGGAGGAACTAAAAACGGGAATTTCTTCAGTGGCTTCTAATCAAACTTTCTCAAGTCACACAAAAAATGCCCCTAGATGTGGACTATTTCCAGTTTGTTGTCAACCAGGAGATGCAACTTTTTAGAACATTTTCCAGCCAGGTTGAGATGCCGGAGAACATCACCCATGCTTTTACTGAGCTGTTAGCGCTGCACAAAGTCTGATCAGTGAGACCAAGGAGTTGAAAATGCTGACATAGCATGGTGCATGTTCACTTTCAGGGGATGTGGCAGGGGCAGTTTCCCGTCAGGAAAGAAATTGCTGACAGTCTAAATGCGTAAGTGTAGTGGTGTAGTGCAAAAATAATCTTTTGTGCCATTATCATCCTGAAATAGCACTGTTCACCATGCACTTTTACTGTAACATGCACCATACCTAATGTATTTCTTAGATGAATTTATTCATTTGTTCATTCCTATCGTGTTTACATTTTTTGTGATATGTAGCCCACATGAGAACTTTGCACTGGTACTAAGCAAGTACAATTTCCAGGAGCACCTTGTACTGTGTGTTGTAGTTCTGAGTACCATTGCTCCAGGTATATCTCGAAAAAAGAGAATAACATGAAAAAGTTAGATTGTTTGGTCACTCATTTCTAAATTGTAAATCTATTTATGGCACATAGAGTGAAATTTTTGAAGCATTTATTTTTTAAAAAGTTGATTATTATGGCTCACAGATAATGAAACCCCCAAATTCAGTGTCTCAACGGTTAGAATATTGTGGGAAAAGCTGATTATTGTAAAGTTATGATGTCACACCCAAATCAGTTAATAAACTCCAAACTCCTGCAAAGGTTTGCTGAACCTGTAAATGGTCTTTCAGTCTGGGCCACAACCATGGTAAAGACTGCAAACTTGACAATGTCCAGACGACAGTTAATGGCACCCTCCAATTTGTATGTACATTTTGTGCATACAGAAAAAATTGCATACCCAACAATGGACTCCCTGTTGGAAATAGGCTCCAGTATATCCACAGTTAAGGATTTCATCAGCTAGATCAGGCAGTTCAAAGCTCAACCTGAAAATAAAATGACCATGGCAAAAAAAAAAAATATTTTAACAGTATTTCCTGACACAACATGCTCTATATCCTCTTATAGCTCATCATTTCTAGCAAATCAAGATTATACCTGGTCAATTAACCCTCGAAACTGGTCATCTGCTACTGCATCACTGTTGAGAATTATTGGATTTATATGGCCACTACCAATGTAGTAATGACACAAAAGGCTGGGGTTGGGGCACCTTGAGCCAAACCTGCAGCTAAAATCTCCCCTACGGTCCTATTCACAAAAAAATTGCACAGTTGTATCACTTAAGTTAGAATACCTTACAAAAATGATCAGAATGAAAATATAAACACACCTGGAGAGACCACAATCAAAATCAGTCAGAGAATATTGTGGGCTTTTGTTATGTCGAGGTCCCTCAAAGAATCGACCTTCAGTTCCAGTCACCATTTCAACATAAAAACAAAACAAAACAAAACAAAACAAAGCATTTACTGTGGTGGTCAAACAAAATAATTTGCATGTTTTTATAATTCTTCTCATTTGTACCAGCAGTAAATAAGACTTAAGACAGGAAAAGACAGGAAGAGAAGAGAAACAAAGTTTGCAGCATAACACACTTCTCAAGAATAGAAATCCTTCAGTAAGTGCATATCTTTTTTAACAGATGAAAGTTTAACATAGGATGGCCTTTTTTTTTTTTTTTTTTTTTTTTTTAGCTTAAAGGTCATTAAATTGAACCCCTTTAAGACACATGGTTCTTAGGAGAATCATGGACAGGGGTCAGGGACACAGTTTTGTTAGAAAAGCCAGAACAATATGACTAAATAATTAAATCAACATCTAAGTCTTGATCTAATTTTCTGCTTGCTCTGTAAGACTCTGTGTAAGACTGAAAAAGTTGCTGGTGATTTACCAGTGACAATTTTTTTTCGGAGGCCACCTGTGTCCACCCCTGTGTCTCCAAAGAAGGTGACTGCCAGTGTACCAGTGGGAGAATTTTTCTGCTGGCGTTACCACTGCAGAAGGCCTCTCTCAAGGATGTTTGTTGAGATCTGGATATGGAACTGCTTTTCAACATCAACTCCTCGACACATAACCAAGGTATCATCAACACTGTCAAACAGTAAGCATAATCAGTAGATGTAAACTACTTGTGTTGAAAACAAATGCACAAGGATAACTTCATGTATTTACACACTAGATTTACTTTTTGATGACTTCTCCATTTTCCTGGCTCAAGCCATTTGCCTTACCCGTCTCAAGATGGTCTATTCCTCTACAAAAGTACAATAAGAATCTTGGTTGAAAAGAATAGCAAAAACAGGTAATGTAAGTTGCATCTTCAAGTAAAATAATCCCATATAATGCATGTAATATCTTCAGATATTTATGAAGAGAAGCACGTATTTACTTATTATTCGACTTGGCTTTTAACTTGGGGGGGGCGCTTACAACAGGTTTTCTATCACAGCAACTCACACTCTTCTTCTGGCTATACCCCTGTATAAACAACTCACTAGCAGCCTCTATTGGTAGTAGGCCGTGATAGCATCTCACTATATAACATTATCTATTACCTTTACCCACACGTGCTTGCATGAAGTTGTAGGAACTCTAGGGTAAATTTGATGAAACAGATATGGCATCGGAACTTCTGATGGAGACTAATAAAAGATTTACCCTGAAGATCCCAGGTCGACTGGCATGTACAAATCGTTCGTCCTATTCATAAGCTGTAAAAAGTGGCGTTATCCTCAGATCCTCAAGTTTCCGAGGGTACCTTGATGTATTACACGCGATGTCAGCAACATGCCGAGGACATGCCGGGAAAGAACAATGATTTTGTGAAACTGCCATCAACATCGTTTGCAGTTTGCAAACTTTATTTATATAGCACATTTTAAAACAACCGCAGTTGGCCAAAGTGCTGTACAGGCTTAAAATCAAGATCAATAAAAACAAAATGGATGAAACCACAATCAACTAAAACAATCGTTAATAAGAATAAGTTTAAACAGCAGGAAGGTAAAAGACACAATAAATAGTAGAGGAAAAAAAAAAAAGAACACACGGTAAATAAACACTGGCTGAAGAAGAATATTAACTAAAGAAGTCAGGCAAAATAAGGAGCTACACAGGAGGCTACAAAATTAACTAAGGTTATGCTGAAATTAACTCAAGATAAACAGAAAACACGATCTCAGACTAAATGGGGCTGAGCTAGGAAACACACAACCCGCATGGCAAAGGACACACAACAAAACGGACTAAAAAACTAAACAGACCCAGGCCCTACAGAGCTCGCACTAGAGTTAGCTGACCCAGAGAGAGAGGGGAAACCTTGGCAGACAGCCTAAGAGAAGGGAGAGCTTTAAGGAAGGCAGGCTGAGGAGGTGTGCAAGCGAGGCAGGGGAGGCTTCAGAGTTGGATAATTAAGAAAATACAGGTGAGTCAGGCTGAAGGGGTCCAGGATCTGAGGTACAGGAAACAGTGTTAAAATCCAGAGCGTAATATGCAAGAAAAGACTGAGTTTAAGCTTACTACTGACTGTGGTATGCAAAGATCCAGCTCACAGTAGCGGCTGCAGTCTGGTTTTATGGCAGAGGAAGGTGGCTGCTGGTGAACCAGTCTGGTGATTACCAATCGCCTGCCCCTGCCTGCACTCCACACACCTCACTCATGCTCACCTGAATAAGGAAAAGAGGGAAAGAGGGGGGAAGGGAGACGCTTCCACTAAGCAGAGCTGGAGGCCCTGGGTGCGTCTTAAAGCGATAAAGTTCCATCCTCCCTTCCTCCACTTGCGTCGTTCACTTGGGTCTTAGTTCCTCCCACCAGAGATGGATGCATGGGCGAGACGCAAAGAAATGAAGAGAGGAGAGAGGATGGAGGAGAGTCGTTTTTAGAGCAATGGGACGTCCGCTCCTCCAGAGCGTCACATGAAGCAACGTGTTTCACTGATGACGGCATCAGCTGATCACCTCTGGATCATCTGTCAGTCAGCTCTAACAAGCTCTAACAGCTGTTTGTGTGTCTGCACATGTGCGCCGTAACAACTCTGATAAAACATAAACAGTAAAAGAGCTTTGTCTGTTCCTTAAACCAGTTTAAGAAACACGTTGCCACGAAAAAAACCTGCACTCTGTTTATTCTGTGTGCAGTTAAGAAGCTCGAGGATCACTTTACTGGTAAAATGCGTTATTGTTAGATTATTTATGAATAATTTAGCCTTTATCTAGATCGTGAACTCTGAAGCTTATTAATCTAACCTAGTTTATTCTGTTTCGGGAAGATATCATTTCTTAGATTTCAGTAAAAATCCTCCATTATATTGATTTGATGATGGTTGTGTTCAGTGTTTTGTGCTTTAAACTCACAACAAACACTTTATTACCTGATATATGATCAGTTTCTGAACAATCCTCAGCACCTGTCCTCAGCTCGCCTTTTCTCTCTCATTAAACTCTGTTATGTTTGTGAAGTTTCATGTACAGAAGTCTGAGCTGCTGCAGCGTCCAATCAGAGAGCGATATTCCATATGGGGGCGTGTCAGTCAGTGGCAAGACTTCCGCAAAGCCAGCTCACGTGTTTCCTCTAGGGCTGCAACTATCAAATATTTTAGTACTCGCGTACTCTACTGAAAATTACAATGAGTACTCGAGTACTCAGATAAAACGCGTTTTGGCGTACTTAAACAGCAATTATTTTTCAAATGGAAATTTGTTTCAAGCAAGTGTAAAATCAAGTCACTTTGGGAGATAAATTTTAAATTCTGACTACATATATATGACATTTTAACTAGGAACAAGACATTTTTGAAAGATTTTGAGTCTTTGCAGTGTTCAGACTAAAATGATTATCCCTGCTGTATTGGAGCACATATGGCTCCATTACTACTTGATATTTGTACCCTTCTACCCCTGACACCAGCCCAGTTAGCTCTATTATGTTTTTGTTTTTTAATCTTCTTCACTCTTCAGTGCTGTGTTTTGTAGATTATCTACAACACTAAATCAGTAATCAACTAATTTGCATAACAAGTCACTTGTATGTAACGGTTGCATTTTCTTAATATATCACCTCTTCATGGCCCATATCCTTGGACATGTTGGCATGCCTTTGTCCAAGACCAGCCTGGGCAAGGTCAAACTCTTCAGAAGAGGTTGGGGTTGTCTCCGGATTCAGGTTTAACAGTTATCCATAGATGCTAAAAGGCCTTCGAATATTTAGATGCTGTGCCATAGGTTTTCAAACTCTATATCTTTTGCTTTCCAGAACAAGATTTCCTGTGAAAAAAAATGGGAGAGATCTGATTTTGATATATAGAATCCGAATTTGAAATATAAAAATACTATTACCATACTATACTTAAAATACAAAAAAAAAAATTAAAACATGACACACACACACACAAACACACACAGATAACCTGGGCCCATATTCACAAAGGTTCTCAGAGTCCTCTCAGAGAGCTCCTAACTAAAAATTCCTAGCAAGGGGTCTTAGCTTAAGAGTGATTCAGGAAGGTTGTGAGTAGAGGTCGACCGATATGGGTTTTTTGGGGGCCGATGCCGATGCCGATGCTTTCCAAATTTGGGCAGCCGATGCCGATATGCATAGCCGATTTTTCCAATTTGATATTCAGGCCGATTGTTAAATAAATATATATTTATCACATTTTTGTGAAACGCAGCAATTTCTGAGCAACTAAAAGAAATCTATTACAACAAGTCGTGTCCAGTCCTCTGAACATTTATTCAGCTTTCAAAACAATTAAATATTTTGTCTGAGTAAACACACAATGTAACAAGCAGTAGTAAATATTCACACTCTTCTTAAAATGTCAAAAAAGAAATTTAAAGTTATTAATATAATTTGAACAAAAGTATGTAATGTATCCAAGTGGTTCCATAACTTTGAGGTGCTCATCTTTTTTGTGCCTGATCAAAAATTGCGTCATTTTATACAACGGATCAAAAATCGGCTTTTTAAAAGAAAATACGGCCGATGGCGGATAGAGACAAATGTCCAAATATCGGCCCGATATATCGGCCGGCCCATATATAGGTCTACCTCTAGTTGTAAGAGCAACTCTGAGCAAGGAGGAGACAGAAACTTTTATCTTAGGTTGTGTCCGAAATCATTCACTCATTCTCTACTCACTCCTCACTATATAGTGAATTAGATGTAGTGGACTACATCAGCTAAATTAAAACAACATTTCCAACACTACTCACTCACTCACCAGCCGCTAACAGTGACGTAATTACACTCGCGTCGCTCATGGACGGCTAGGGATTTACAGGAATTATTTTTCTCAAACACTGCAAAACGTTTTTTTATTTCATTGATAACTAATGTTATACTTGGCGTATTTTCCGCAACAGCCAAATAGAATAACTTATTACACATTATTTATAAAATTCATAAACCATATATTTGCACAGCAACTTATGCTATATTTGAGAATTACAAAGTCCGGTGAATGCATCATCCGCAATGAAAAATTTAGCGGCTAACGTCTGTGTTGTTTGTTTTTCTGCTCAAAGTTGTGAGACACGTCCGTCCGAAAGTTTAGCAGAGAGCTTAGTGTCATTCTCTGACAGTTTTTAAAAATTTTTCATGTTATCAGTAATCACTAATCATGTTATCAGCCATTCCTTCAGTTTGAACTCATGATGGTATATATTGCTATTATAGTGAGCATCTCTAATACACTACTTTACAAAATGCATTGTGGGATACATTGAGCGGACTATATATTGAATGACCATGCTTACTCAGAATTCGGACAGCACTACAAAATGACATATTCACTACACAGTGCACTACATAGTGAATAAGAAGTGATTCCAGACACAGCCTTAGTGAGGACGTGTGGTTGACACTGTTGCTACGGGAAGAGCAACGAGAAGAGTACGAGAAGAGTACCGACTGGTACTCTTCTCGTACCAGTCGGTTGGTACGAGAAGGGGAAAGAATTGGGGGGGGGTTGTGAAATTAATTTTATCTCATGCTGATAAAACTCATCTAAATTATTTGTGACACAGCTTTCAAAATGTTTGAACATACCTCATTCACACACCGATTATATTGATTTCTTTATTGATCCATTTACTGCCCATGCTGGTCATGTTACTACTCAATGTGTTTGGTTTTAATGGTGGACGCAGACTCAGCTGTAAGCACTTCCTGTGATTGCTGACGTCCTTTTAAAAAGCAGTTTGATTTGGCAGAAGGACCAAAACAATGGCATGGATAAAAAAAAGAACTAGACAGAGGAGGAAGGAGCATGCGCAGTACTTTCTGGAGAGCTGACTCCTTTCTTTGAGGGACAAACGTAAACAAAGTCTTCGTCAGTTCAGAGGTCATTACAGCCACATTGCGCTGTCTGAAGTGACAAAGACTGCAACAGAGGACTATCTCAGAGCGGACCATGATGGAATATTGGTGAAAAACACGAGTTTTTGGACGATTAATGCAGTTTTAGGAGCAGCGCTGTCTATGCCCCGATGGATCTCATTATACAGACGTCCGCTGCACGATTTTGGATCTAAATATCTCCCCAAGCACTGCTTGGATCAGGAAAACCTTCTGGGTGAGTATTTTGTTCTACTTCATTCTATAAACAATGTAAAAGCTGTATAAACCGAACTTTTCCTTTAAGCGCCTACGATTCCTGAAAACAACAGCACCAAGGAAGGCTCTGAGCCATCTTTGATGCTGTCACTCACAATCCCACACCCTGTAACGAATCAACCCTTATCGGGTCGGCGTTAAACACACCAGGGGACAGCTTTCAGGAAAATGATAAATCCCCGCAAAAAAGGCACATCCCCATGAAACAAACAAAAGAGGTCAAAAAATGAAATAAACTTGGAGCAACGTTTAAGACAAACAAAAATTTCTCTTTAATCAAACCAAAACAAAGTCTCGCCTGCGCACTCGCGCGTAATAGAAATCAAACTCAAATAGTTCATCAAGGAAAAACCCAAATCCAGTCTGTCCTGTCTGTAAATAAAACCAAAAATCCCTTTCAACGAAAATTAGTCCAATTGTCTTTTTTCACCTCTCTTAAAATGTCTTTTTAACAGTTTGTGTGTCCGTTTTCCGATTGCAATCCGTCACGAAATAAAAATAATCCACACAGGGAAAAAAAAACCCAAAACACCCCAAAAAAAACGTGATCGATCAACAACCAAAAATCACTAATATACCAGGAAAAAAATACCAAAAATAAACGTTGTAAGGCTCACCCCCCTGGAAGGAACTTAACATCTCCCAGCCGGGTCGTGCTCCTCCTGGTCCTGGGAAGAGATAATCCTTATGATTCCTTTGGGCTGTAGAGGCATTGCGCAAGTAAGCAACTCTGGTAGACTACTTGTAAGATTGATAACACTTTTCCCCAGACAGTTTTTACTTTTCTTGGGTTTTCCCGGCCCTTTCCACCGGCACGCCAGTTTCTTTGTCTTTCTTCCTCTCCTACGCCTCTCCACCCCTTCCCTGACGTCACGTCCTCCCTTTATAATTTCGTCCATTCTTTTCTTTTCTTTTTCGACCAAAAAGCCAAATCAGGACAGCAACAGGTACCCCGACTTCTCATACATCTTTTTTCTTACAGGGATTTATTTTCTTTTTACTGCATTCATTTCTTCATTCATTTCATTCATTCACAACAAAATTTTCCTTATTTAACCAACCTTCTTTTTTTTCATGTTGACACTGTCACAACCCTTCTCAGTCAAGACCAAGCTCCCCACACCAAAACAGGGCCAAAAGTTTGAATCTGAAGAAAAAAACAATCCGAAAGTGAAAAAAATATCTGAAACCCAAAATGAAGATTTGAATGCGTAAAAAAAACAGGCTGAGGGAGATTTTATGAAAAAGAAAATTGCACCTGAAAAAACAAACACCTCAAATTTTTAAAAAAATCAAGAGTAAAAACGGAATTGATTTGTTTAAAAATATTAAAGAGGTGAATCAAGACTATTTTTGGATTGGAAAATAATTGCTTTTGCTTATTTTTTTGTTTTGGTTTAGTGTGTTATTTATCTTTAAAATCAGGATTATTTTATTTTATTTTTTTTAAATCAGGATCAAACTAAAAAAAAAAATTGTTTCAATTCTTTTTTTTTTTTTTTTTATGATCTTTTTTTTTTTTAATTTACAAAACTTTTGGCCTTGACTCAGCTCCATACATTTGGTTATCATCTCTACTTCATGCAAAGCAAATCTGTTGGGCAGTCTGTGAAAACTACAGAAGTGGATTAGGGCCATTTGGGATGGAGAAAATAATTTTGGGCAGGTCGAGATTATTGCTGCATTCCATTTGTACTCGGAGCTGGAAGTCGGGAGTGGGGTGTCATCTCCGAGGTTCAGCGTTCCAGTTGCTAAGTCGGAAAAAAAACTTGGCATAACAGCAGTATTTCTGTATATAAACATCGAATTATACTATGTATACAAAGCTGCTTAATTGCAACAAACACTAGTCAGAAATTGTTAGAAAAGAATATAAAAGAAGCTTATTTACATTGTACAACTGAACTCAGAATTTCCTACTGGGAACTCGGGGTTGGTGTGGGTGCTCCAACTTACAAGTCGGAAATTCCGACTTCAGGAGCTGTTCCTGTTGGGCGTTCCCACCTGGAATTCGCAAATTCTGACTGCCGAATACAAATGGAATGCAGCATAAAGTCGAAATGATGAGAATAAAATTGAAATTTCAAGATCAAAGTGGAAATGACTAGAATAAAGCTGAAAAACAAATTCAAGATCAAAGTCAAAATGACGGCAATAAAGTTGAAATGACAAGAATACAGTCAATAAAATAATTTGAGATCAAAGTCGAAAGGACGAGAAAAAAAGTCAAAATAACCTGCTCTGATGTTTACCGGCAGTACGCCGGGTACAGTCAGGTCCTCAACAGTCACAGACACGACTGACAGTAGTAACAGCTGCCATACAGGAGCCTAAACGACAATCTTCAGAATCTGTGTTTGTGTGACAGGGTTGGTCTTTTACATTTTTATTGCATGTGGTGTTATATGAAGTGTGTGGGTAGGTAATGACTTTTCTGACTGGCCCTGAAGTATCCCCCCCTAAAACCAGCTCATTGGAGACCGGCAGGCAGGACTTCAGGACAGACACCTAAAAAGAGCAGCAGATAGCAGAGAGGGACGACAGTAGGACCGCAAGCAAAGCACGAGAAGCAACCCTGAAAAGACCCGATTGCTCTAGGAAGAAGAAGCAGCAGCCAGTTGTGGGCCTTTACGGTTTCCTGTGAAGAGAAGGAGGCTGATGTTGGAGAGTCACCGTGGAGTTGCCAAGGGGACCGTTGCTGTGAGCAGGGCTTGACGCTTAGCATTTTCCCAAGTAGCACGGGTGCTACCAAGTTGAAAAATCTAGTAGCACACAAATATTTTTAGTAGCACAATGAAAAGTTACCAAGTAGTATGTTTTTCTTTAATACAAAGATATCCAGTCAAGGAGGAGGCCTTTATAAGCATATGTATAGGAATATTTAAATTTATTTGAATAAAAAACATTCATTTGAAAGTGGCATAAACATAGACTTAAACTGAATTAATGGGAATTCATATGCATAGCGCAACCGAGGAATGGTATAAAAACAAGACGATAAAAACCAGAATAATATAACAATTGTCTGTTATTAACGGGTAATCTTAACCCAATACTTCTCTCCAACAGACTTAAGCTTATTTAAACTGTGTTATAATATAGAGGGATTATTTGTTTATCAACAATGGAGGATGCGCACGCAACTTGAGTGCAAAAGCACCGTGGAGTATAATGGTTTGTCAACTGACATGGGGAAGTTAACCACCAAAAAACACATTTTTAACCTAATATCATCAACTTTGACGGACGGTAAAATGCTCCCAGGTTTGTGAAATAGCAGTGAGTGGACAGATGCAATCAGCAAGTGAACAGATATTAGGTGGACAGACGTTTTTAGCAGAGAAACCAGAGTGTACCCAGAGAGGAAACACAACTCTCACTCAATGCTCATGACTGCATTATCCGTGGACACTTATCAGACTGTGACAGAGCAGGACGTGAACATTGTTTCATAATATTCCCTCATTTTACTTTGGTCATAAAATCTGTTTCTGTTAATCATAATTTATAGGTTCACTAATTATTCACTGTCCATATTGAGTCCATGTTTGGTCAGAGCCTCAGCCCCAAACCAACTTTTTTATTAAATAAGCAAAGTCAAATCTGGATTTTGAGTATCAGCAGTTATTGTTGTTTGTTTGCAGTCAAACCTGGTTAACTGAGGTTGGATAAAGACGGCACATTTAATTACACACACGCAGACGTCGCTGGTGTAACAGTGTAAAGTGTGACCCTGTTAACTGGTGACTCTCGGCCTTTAATCACGGCTGCTGTCGTCTGAAAGTCACCAGTTAGCATGGTCGCTATTAACGCCAAAACACCGGTTGCGCTGTAACGGTCGAAACTTGACAAAATTTTTGACAGCTGTCCACAGAAAAACCGCACATTTTGATGCTTCTAACAGGTTGAGTTTAGTGTTTAAAAACCGCTGACTCGTCTGAATGAATGGAGCTAAATGCTGCTTCTGCGGTCGAGATGCGTGCGCGTCTTTTTGACTTTATTACGTAGACTGATAATCCCTCTACACAACATTAATGAAGTTTTTTTCGAAAGGTGCTTGAACTTTGAGGGAAGGGTTCGCATCAATGTATGTCCTTTAATTACAAAGGACGCTTAATAGCACTTCTCGGCACGCGACATGACTGTTTGATTTACTTTGTTTTACTGCAGAATCTCGTTTAAGATTAGGGTGACAAAAACAGACTTCCCAGCTGTTTTTTATGCGCCACGCAGTACTTACAATACATTAATGTGTTCTCGTAAAGGAGCCATGGGAAAGCTTTCTGCCAGTCAGCATTAAACTTGTATCTCTTACGACTGGGAACGGCAGCGGCATTGCCTCTCCGGCATCTTGAGACACAGCTCTGAATCTAACAAGAACTCTCCCTCGCCGTCAGTTTCTCCTCCTTGCTCCATTTCTTCCTCTTGCCTTAATTCAGAGTCCACATGATCCGGTTTTGTTGGTCTTTTAAAATAATAACTGATGGGCTTCATATTGGTGTTATAAATCGTTTCGTCTTTCTTCTAAAATACTTTAAAATGTCGCTCGCTGTTCTCTCAGTGTACGTTGCCCGGCAACCAGTCCCACTGCTGCGCTGTGATTGGTCGAGATGACGATGTGGGAGCGCCTGGTTATGTCCGTCTGTACCTCGGGCAGGGCGGTGCAGGGATGTCGGGTGTGCTGAAGGCTAGCTTTGGGTGCAATTGGGTCAATAAATCAAACGTTTAAAAGCTGAACATGTTTCCAGCTGAGGCTGCGTTCAGGAATAACACCGGCCACAGCTTCCAACGCATTCAACACAAGATAAAACATGTTATGAACGGTCATTTTTCGTAGTCGCACGTGTGCTACCAAATTAAAATCACAACTCGCACAGTAATATTTTTAGTAGCAAATGCAAGTAACTCCTCGCACTGTCGAGCCCTGGCTGTGAGGCACTGGCATTAGCTTTGAGGAGAAGCAACGTTGGATGCACCCCTCTCTGAGTTAAGTACCCTCACAGGACCTTTTTATATTGAACCTTGGACACGGTTATAATTGGGTCAAGGAACTTTTTAAACACAAAACACCAGTTTTATTCTTTTCTCTTTGTGGGTTTTAAGTGTTTTAAGGGGTTTAAGATCCTTTAGGGAGCTATTCTTTTATGCTAGTTCTTTTTTAGGATTTCACTCAGACACTTCTTTCTAGACCTGCAACCTATCACAGAGCCATAATGTGTGTGTGTGTTTTTTTGTCAAAGATTTTCATTATATTTTCTGTTATGTGTACAGGAAAGAAAAAGACATTTTAGGTACACAAAGCAGAACAATTTCGGAACAAAAACATTATATTCAATCACACTTATTCACACTACAAGAACTAAGAGACAAGACAACACACTCAATCGACATGGGGTATCAACAAGTGGACAAGTGGTATCGCAGAAATGAAGGGGAAGGGAAAGACGAGAGAAAAAGAAAGACAAAGAGGAAAGGAGAAATATGCATTTAAGTATGTAATAATATTCAAATAATGAAAATAAATAAATAAATAAGAAAAGAAAGAAAGAAAGAAAGAAAGAAAGAAAGAAAGAAAGAAAGAAAGAAAGAAAGAAAATCAGCAAGTCAGTAGTTCATAGGTTTTCAGCCTCAATGACAGGGTATCTATATGAAGTAAAAAGGGTTGCCAGATTTCATGGGAGGTCTTAAGGGAACCTTTCAGGGAGAATCTGATTTTCTCAAGTCTCATGCAATGTAAAATTTCTTGAATACATCTGTTATGTGTAGGTGGGTATAAATGAGTCCATTTAAGAAGAATGAGCCTACTTGCTAGCAAGGTAGAAAAGTCAAAAATACGATATGAAAATTTTGACCAGCCAGAGGATGGAAGCAGTCCAAAAAGAGCAATAAGAGGGTAGGCGTTCACAGTGCAGCCAAGGACTTTAAAATGGTGCCCCAAAAACCAGTCAGTTTAGTGCATGACCAAAACATATGCATCTGGTCAGCTGGAGACAGTTTACACCTGTTACAGGAGTCGTCTCTATCTGGATAGATTTTGGCTAGTCTCACATTAGTGAAGTGTCTCCTGCGTAAAATCTTACATTGTAGAAGTTGTTGTCTGGCGCATATAGAAGAAGTATTAGCAAGGTTAAGTATGTGGTTCCATTGTTCGTCGGAGATTGTGGTTCTGGGGTCCTGGTCCCAAATAGCCAAATAGCCCTGAGGGGGTGGAGGGAGGTGGGGTTTATTCTGAATATTGAGTTTTACAAGACTGAGGTCTGGGATTTATGGTTTATTTTGGTCAAAAGAAGAGAATCCATCAAGGTCTCTTGGGGGGGGGGGGTTGAGAAGTGGGGAGGGAAGAGGGAATTGATTTTTCACAAATGACGGATAAGTGAGATTAAAGTAGAGAATTTTTTTTGATAGTACGGCAAATGAAGGGAAAACACCCACGATATAAAAGTCATCAAGAATTTGCAGACCTTTATTTGACCAGGATTCAAAAGCTAAGTCGGAGCAGGAGGAAGAAATAAAAGGTTTTGATAAACTGGAGCAAGTTTCGATGAGGAATGTAGGCCAAATTGTTTCCTTAATTGACTCCAAATTTTCAAGGTCTCAGAAATAATGGCGTTCTGTGCTATTTGCTTGATTGGTGAAGGTAACTGTGAACAAATCACTGACCATAACGCAACGGGTGAGGAGGCTAGTTCCATGCAGGCCCATAGAGGGTGATTATTAGGAGCCATCTTAACATTCCAATAAAGGATTTGCTGATATTGCTAGCCCAGTAGTATCTGCAAAAATCAGATGAGACCAGACCCCAGTGAGATTTAGGAAGTTGGAGAGTTGATCTTTATTCTAGCTTATTTATTGCACCGTAAAAAAATGAATTAATCAGCAGGCTAAGTGAAGAAAAAAAAGATATGCAGATGAGCACTGGAACATGTTGAAAGATATAAAGAAAGCAGGGAAAAGTACCGTCATTATGATCAGGTTGATACGACCTGGTAAAGGCAAAGGGATAGTGGACCACCTAGTCAGATCTGATCTGCAGCGCTCAAGTAAAGGTTGAAATTTTTTTGCAAAAATACTCAGAGAATGGTTTTGTTACAAGAACACCAAGATATTTTAATCCTTGGGTCGTTTTCCTTAAAGGAAAGAGAGCAAGAGGGAGGTTCTCTGCAGTGGAGTTAATTGGAAGGTACTCGCTTTTATGTAGGTTAATTTTTAGAGGTGTCCCAGTCCGATATTAATATCGGATATCGGTCCGATATCAGAAAAAAAAAACAAATATCGGTATCGTATCGGAATGCATCTAAAATCTCCGATATAAGCACTCCAATATAAGCAGTCCATTCCAGACTCCGCTCCTGCTGTTTTTATTTGATTTATTTAGGTTATTTTCTGGGTTTTCTAATTTATTCTTTATTTTATTCAATTACTAGTATTTTTATGTTTAATGTTAAAATTTCTGTTACCCGTTGGTTAATAATAGATGGGACAGTTTTTCCTCATACCTACTGTTGCTGACTGCTGTTATTTGTTTGAATAAAATCACTGAATCAAGCCTTTTCTAACATGACAGACATACTACAAAATAAGTAATAAAAGTATGCATGTTAATGCTGATATCGTATCGGATTAATATCGGTATCGGCCAATACTCAATGCTGCAGTATCGGTATCGTATCGGAAGTGAAAATGTAATATCGGGACATCCCTATTAATTCTATAGTCAGATAATTTCATAAATTATTCTAGAATATCCAAGATAACAGAAAGTGATGAAGTTGGATTGGTGATGTAAAGCAGAAGGTCATCTGCATAAAGAAATAAGCCAAATCGAGAAAATCCCTTCAAATTTATCTTCATAACGAAGCCATACGGCTAAGGGCTTGACGGCTAGAGCAAGCAGAGATGGGGAAAGCAGGCATCTCTGACGAGTGCCCCAGGATAAAGGAAATTAATTACATTTTATACCGTTAATATTAATCTTAGCCACAGGGGGAAATGTAAAGAAGCTTAATCCATGATATGAAGTTGGAGTCAAAACTGAATTTACTTGGAATATGGAACAAGTAGCTCCACTCGACCTGATTAAAAGCCTTTTCGGCGTCTAGAGATAGGATGATTTCAGCCGGGATGGAGTCTGAAGAAGAGCAGATGATGTTGAATAACCTTCTAGTATTACTGAAAAAGATTGTCGACCAGAGATGAAACTGGTCTGGTGCGGGTTCGTTAGCGTAACCTTCAGGAGACGAGTGGCGAGCACTTTGGACAATTTTTAGAGTCAACATTTAAGAGGGAGATGGGCCCATAGCTGCTGCAGTGGAGAGGATTTTTATCCTTCTTAAGTAACAAGGTTATTGACACTTCTGAGAATGTAGAAGGAAGTTTCCCTCTTGCAAATGCATCATTAAATACCCTTACTAGGATGGGAGCTAGTTTGCTAAAAAAGGTTTGGAAAAATTCTGTGGAGTATCCGTCCAGGGGATTTGGAGCTTTGTAAAGACCCGATAGCTTCTTGGACCTCAGCAAATGTTATGGGGGCTCCTAGATTACTAAACTCATTGTTGTCTACTTGAGGGAATGTAAAGTAGTCTAGGGGGTTTGGCTCTGACCAGTTGTGGAAGGAGATTTCGGACGAGTAGAGTGTTAAATAATAATTAGAGAAAGTATTAAAAATTTCACTAGGATCTGTTGTAACTAACCCAGCTGGGGATGCTATGTTAGGTATGAGTTTAGAGGCAGTTGCAGAGCGGGCTTGATATGCTAATAGTTTGCCAGGTTTATCAACTTGTTCAAAGAAGCGTTGCTTTGTTTGTAAAAGCTGAATCTCAACTTTGCTGGTTGATAGCAATTCATATTGAGACTGTAGCTTTAATCTCTTTTTGTATAATGCAGCTGGGGGATTGGAGGCAAATTGGGCATCTAAAATACGGGTTTCATCGGATCGTTCTGTCAACTTAGAAAGTTATGATTTTTTAGAATGGGAAACAAATAAGATGATCTGCCCGCGTAAATATGTTTTAAAAGAATCCCACAGTATATCACTGCTGATATCAGGCACGGCAATTATTGTAATTGTTAAAGAAGAAATTGATTTCCTCAATGAGAAATTCTTTAAATTTAGCTTCAGAGAGCAACTGTGACTTAAATTTCCAGAATTTGTGAGCAGGTCTGCAGAGGGAGAAAGTGATGTCTACTGATGCAAGGGCATGATCAGAGATGACTATACTATGATATTCACAGGCAACAGTACTGTGCAACAGTTTATTATCCAGTAGGAAGAAATCTATTTGCGAGAAGCTATGGTGCACATGAGAAAAGAAGGAAAATTCTTTATTGTAAGGAAACCTAGTTCTCCAAGGGTCAGACAATCCCAAATGGTCTGTATGAAATTTTAAGGTGGTAGCTGATTTTGTTTGAGCGATATGTTTAGCAGATGATCTATCAAGTGTGGTGTCCTATACCAGATTAAAATCGCCCCAAACAATGATAAGGTGGTCTTAAAGATTAAGTGAAGAAGAAAAAAAAAAAGATACAAATTTTTCATCATCCCAAGTGGGAGCATACACTGAAGCCAGGACTACAGGGGTGGTTTGTCAGAGACTATAACAACACGTCCGTTAGGATCAGATATAGTAACAGAGGTTTCCAAGGAGTTGTATAACAATTGCAAGCACCCCTTACCCTCTCAGTAAACCCAGAGTGGAATAAGTGACCCATCCAAGCCCTTTCTACACAAGATATTTCAGAATTGCGAAGGTGAGTTTCTTGTTAGAAGCACAGATCTCCCCTTCAGGTGTTGCAGGTGTGATATTACCTTGTTGACTTTGACGACATTATTCATTCCTTTGACATTCCATGAGACGAAACGAAGATTTCTACCAGACATCAAGATGGATTATTCACAGAACTGGCTGACTGAGCTGTGAAAAGAGCAGAGAGAGAAAATGAAACAGAGAAAGAGAGAAGAAAAAAGAAAAACAAGGACGAGGGATAACAAGATACAAGGAGAGACAAAACACACACACATACTTCTCATCGGTGGCGAACCGTGGTCCCAGCCACTGGGCCTCCAGTAGGACCATGGGACCACACGTGGCAATGAACAATAAAACAAAGAAATAAAAACAATAGCCAGAATCATGTGACATGGAAGCTTAGTATATTAATAGTTTTGTGTGATTACAAATTTATCATGTGCCTGAACACTGCAACACCTAACACAACTTCAAACAATTAAAAAAATTAGGATATAAAATTGAACAAAAAAAAAAAAAAACAGAGTTTCAAGTAATCCAGCAACCACACAGTCTTCTCCATTACTTTCCGCCATTTCTGTTCACGTTCTGCCAACTAGATCTTCTCTTTTCTCCTCACTCACTCACAGCTACAGTTAGGCGTTTATCCATCAAAGTGATACTCCGGGATGGAACAAGTTGGGTCCTATCACATGGTTTAGGGCAGAAATTACCCCTACAGCAGTGTTTTTGTGCAGCAGAAGCCCAGAGCGCTCGCACCAAACACCTCCTCCCTGCTCATGTGCCGGTTACGTTACAAGATGTGCCGAGGCTTCAAAGCGCGCATCGAGGCTTGCTTCATTAGGAGGAGGAGCCTCGTTGCCCGACTGTACCACGTGACTGCTTCGGAAAGTGGTTCAGAGCTTACCCCGAGGTTTGACAGCAGCATAAGCCCATCAGGCTCCAATCCAGGTGATATTTTTTACTACTTTCTCCTGTGTTTGTCTGAAGATCCTACATGTAACCATGGCTGCATTGTTTACATGCGAAATTAGCTGTTAGCAGCCTGTAGCATGTGAATGCTAACTGGTGCAAGGCTTGATGATTTCCCTCGAGCTGAGGAGGAGGAGGTGAGGACGATGTGCTGGTTCTCGGATGTGAGCTGGGAGGTGACGACGTGGACCTGTCCTTCCATCCATCGTTGTTGGGAACGTGGGATCTAGCTCAAGGGGATGGACCAGCTAGCTGTGCTAACCCAGCGGAATCGTGCTGTTCACGGACGTGGCTGACGGAGCTGACATCGGATGCCGGCGCCACATTGGAGGAGCTTCGCCTGCTGTGAGCAGACAAGATCCAGGAGACAGAGACTGAACAGACTGCTGGGGAGGCTCAGTCCTGGACCCTGTGGAGGTGGAGACTGGCTGGGCTGGAGAGTAGTGGACGAGCTGTCGTCATCTAATTTCTTATGGACATTGTTGCACTTTCTATGCTCTTTCTTACTTTTGTTTTCTTAAATGCTGCGGTGACTCCTGAATTTCTCCTCGGGGATAAATAAAGTATTTTCTATTCTATTCTATTCTATTCAAAATGTAGGCTTTTGATAGAGTTGATCAGTCACTAATAGTGTTGATACTAGAGTTGGGATAGCAGTTTTAGTTTTCAAAATAAAAATGAGTAAAATCTCCCCTGTACTGTATATTATATTATATTGCCCATATATAAGCATATTCAGTGCTCCCTAGTTCCACACTTTCACTGTGCTCTGCCTGTTTGAGCTCATGCAATTTTCCTAAAGCAACAGAAAAGCATTATTACACAACCTGCCATATCATTGATACTACCATTTATGGGAAATTTACACACAGAATATTAAAAAATGCTGTTTTATATGAATATGTGTTCATTTATGTAGAGAATTTATTTTGTTGAACATTTGTTTATTTTCATTTTTGTAATTAACAGTCGTTCCCAAGAGCAAAAATAGGCACAGAAGTTCAATCGCACATTATGTGGTTAAGCTATAACTGCCTGTGATTGTGTGCCTGATCAGCAGGTGGTTTCGTGAGCACATGAAGCTTCGCGAGATGAACCCTTTCTCGAACCATTTGGGCTTAAGTGGTTCGATGCTTCATGAGGCTTCATCTCACCATCACTACCGGTTTCCTCTGCACTCAGACGGGGCCATCTTTTACTTGACCAAAAACACAAATAAACGGACTCCAACCGAAAAAATCTGATATCGGTCGGAATTCACGCTTTATTTAGAGAATTTTCAGCGCGTTACTTTCGCACAAAAACACCGCTAAATAATGCTCTAGTTCTCATCGTGTCTCTTCGTCCTGGAAGACTACCTGCATTTGTTTATATCTGGCACGCCGTGCGCGCGGACTGATAAACTAAGCGGCGAGAGCCTCGTAACCAGCTGTGGCTCTGCAGCAGAGGTAGCGCCGTTTTACGACACCATGAGAACTAAAGTTTCCAGTATATGAGTATTAAATGTTAAAATATTCAAAACATATAACTGGTGGTGGTCGGATTCACATTGGGTCACTAAGTTATCTCATTTATCACTTTTAATTCACAGCTGCATAATTCAGGTCATTGCTGCCTTTCATATGGTCGTCTGACCTCTGCACACTGTCATTGCTCACATCCAAGGTTGTCGTACCTCTCACCTCTGACATTGCTCACATCATGGGTTGAGTTGTAATCATCATATTTCCTTTCTATCTTCACTTACCCCAATTATTTGTATTATTTAACATTATTTCTATGCCTTCTCTTTGCTTTTATCTAGAATCATCAGACTCCCCCTAAGGTACGTATTCTTACGGGTGATAATCATAATTCATAACGCCATTGTACCCCCTACATTGATTATTTTGCTCAACGCTTGATGGGTTCTAACCGCCAAACTTCATTTGCATGCATTTTTCATTAAATCTGTTCATAACTTTTTCTGTTTTATAAGTCTCTCTTAATTGAACTACTGTCATATCTGAGGTGTGGCATTTTCTTTGATGTTACTCAGTGAATGATTTGACCTCTGCAATATATCAAGCCACCTGAAAGATCAAAACTTTATTAGAACACAGCATTGGCTTTGTCTTTCTCACATGGTATGAATCATAGCAAAAAAACAGTGTTCAAAACAGTCTGCATGATAGGCCTGGGCGATATATCGATTATATTGATTAATTCGAACTTTTTCTTGTGGACGATTTAAAAAATTTGAATTTGAATTTTTCTCCCCCGCTATTGTGCACCTTTTATACCGCAGCAAGCGCTGACTCCACGTGTGTGCAGCATGCTTTAACAGTTCACTAACGAAACAACAGAAACCTAAGTGTCATAAAATGTTCTTGAATGTCTTTGACACCCAGCACCTTGACAGACAAGTGTTCCTTATGGTCTGTATCAACAGCCCTAAGAGGTTAATATAAACTAGACCTCTCGTCAGTAAACGTTCAAATCCCTTTCCCCAAATCCTCTGTTGTCTATCAGTCACCTTTCAGGAGTTTGATTAAGATCTTTGACTCAAACATTTCCAGAGCCGGGAACCCTTTCATGTTCACCTGCAGATTATTAATAATGTGACTGAGGCGCGTAAAACCTGCTGGTCTTCAAAGTTAATACTCTGATCATTTTGAAAATTAGATAGTAAAGAAATATACATTAGTTTTTCTCAGAACATCCCCACTCTACTGAAGAAAATCCCCTCTTATGGTGACATGGACGGATCATGATTTGTGAAAGTAGACTGCGGGGAGAGAGATGGAATGACAATGGGCGATGGAACAGAGCAGCGCTGCCTGGACAGACATGACTGAGAAGTTGTTTGGCTTTTACCTAGGGAAAGCTGAGTTCCGTCTTTCCCTGCAACTCCCTCTGTTCCACCAACTAAACCCTCCATTCAGCAGTAATCCATCCGCTGACGAGCAGAGCAACATAACGAACCAGCATCGAGCCGCGCTCTGTCAAGCAGGGGCGGACCAGACTTTTTAGACTGGGGTGCCCCCAACCAGGGCACTGACTTATGCAGGGAGGCATGACATTTGTGAGCCCACACTTGAATAAATAGCATTTATTTTTACTTATTTGTCTCTATTAAAATACAGGATAAACAGGCTACAGCCTTAAAAAATAAAACTAGACAAAAACAAAGTGGTTTTTTTAAATCGTTTAAAAGCAGAATATAACAGAACAGTGCTGTAGTGCACTGAAACAGTACTGTACACGCTTTTCCTAGCAGGATTTTTAAATTCAAAATGTACAAAATGGTGCAGCTTTCAATGTGAATGTGCCTCCCTTATAACTACAAAGTGAAGTTATTGAAACAGAAGAAGAGCTGAAACTTTAATTCCAAGAGTCAAATAGAGGTTACTTTTATTATTTTAAGTTTTTGACAAAATTAAAACAAAAATGGTTTTGAGTTGTCTCTGTCATTTGTACTTATCGTTTTCTTTAAAAGGAAAAAAAAAACCATCAAAAAATTGTAACTTGAAATTTTTGTGAAAAAAAATCAGAGATTTTATTTTAAGGCCACATCACCCAGCCCTACTGCATGAATTTCAACTGGATTTTTCCTGTGCGCTCTTAAGTGCTTGGCTGTGCGTCAGTGCGCACAACCTAAGCACCAATTTCAATGTTCAGTTTTGATTTTTAAAATTAAAGTCAAAAAGCTCACTCTTTCTTTGTTTTTTAAAATCCTTTATATCCTGAACAGAACATCTAACAATTTTCAGAACATACACGGATCCTGAAGACAGCCGTTTGTCCTGTATGGCAGCTGCTACTACTGTCAATTTTGCCTGTAGCTGTTGAGGAGCTTAGTGAACTCAGTGTACTACCGCTTAACATCAGGGCAGGTTGTTGAGACTTCTTCCTCTCATTTTGACTTTAGTCTCCAAATTTTGACTTTGAATTTGAAATTCCAATTTATTGTCATCATTTCGCCTTTAATCTCAAAATCGTTTTTGGACTTCATTCTTCTTCATTTCAACCTTTTCTTCAACTCTATTCTTGTCGTTTTGACTTTTAGCTCAATTTTTTTTACTTTATTCTCGTCCTTTCTACTTTAATCTGGACATTTTAACTTTACTCTCGTCATTAGCTCTTCATCTCAAATTGTTTTTCGACTTTATTCCAGTCATTTCAACTTTAATCTCGACATTTCAACTTTGTTTGCGTCATTTTGACTTCAATCTTTTCGACTTAACCTCGATTTGCCCAAAATTGTTTTCTCCGTCCAAAATGGCCCTAATCTGCTTCCCTAGAAACAGATCCTGCCACTGATGATTACTTTTTTTTTCTTCAAAACATTGTCATACTCAAACATTTATATTTCCGGTATATTTCAGGTATAATGCCGGTGTTGCTCATAAACGGGATAAGTTAACTGTACGGAGCCTAAAAAGGGGGGACTCCAGCAGATTATAAACCCAACAATTGATAAAATATAACCATGGTGTTGTAGTGGGTGGCTATGAATGGTGTAAAGTGTAAACATCATGTCAGGCTTTCCAGAAATGTGTATTAGGTGTTTCATCTGTAAGTTTGAAATTATGCAAGTGTTCACAAGCTGGTCTACACAGAGATGGTCTTTGTGGTGTGGTTGTCCTCACAGCTTGAAGGGTGAATTTGTGCTGTAGCTGTATATTTGCATAGTCTTTCGATACCAGTAGTAACTTTGAGCCTAAATTGTTGCTTTCCTCTTTCCATAAGCTCCAAGACCCTGTGTTTCCCCTGCCCCTTTGACCCCCATCCAAACTGGACTACAAGTGAAATCATTTGTTGACACCTTTTGTTTCTGTTTTTACAGGACCTCCAGAGCTGACTGAGCTGTGAGGGTAGCATCGCCTGGACCAGCATGGACCAGCTTGTGAACATTTGCGCCTTTTCTCACTAACTGATCAAACACCTAAAACACATTTCTTGGAAAGCCCAACATTATACTTACAATCTATATCATTTACAACACCAAGAACAACACTACACTACACTCGGCGCTGCCCAAGTAGCTGCCTGTTGAAGCAGCTCTCTCTTCTTTGTCCGTTTCTTGTAATTTTTTTCGTCTCTTTTTCGTCATCTTTGTATTTGGAGTGGATCATTACTTTGTATGGTTCATTGTTGGTCATGGACACCAAACTTTTTGTGGCTTCAGCGATATTTTTACTACTTTTCGCCTGTGTTTGTCTGGAGATCCTACATCTAACCATGGCTGCATTGTTTACATGTGAAATTAGCTGTAAGCAGCCTGTGGCATGTTAATGCTAACTGGAGTAGGGCTTTATGATTTCCCTCGAGGTGAGGAGGATGAGGACGACATGCTGGTTCTCGGGTGTGAGCCAGGAGGTGACGACGTGGACCTGTCCTTCCATCCATCGTTGTTGGGAACGTGGGATCTAAATCCGGTGGGATGGACGAGCTAGCCGTGCTAGCCCAGCAGCAGAGGGGCTGCCATAGGGCAGTGTGGCTTAATGCTGTTCACGGACGTGGCTGACTGAGCTGACATCGGATGCCGGTGACACATTGGAGGAGCTTCGCCTGCTGTGGGCAGACAGGATCCAGGAGACAGAGACTGAACAGACTGCTGGGGAGGCTCAGTCCTGGACCCTGTGGAGGTGGAGAATGGCTGGGCTGGAGAGTGGTGGACGGGCTGTCGTCATCTATTTTCTTGTGGACCTTTTTGCACTTTCTATACACTTTCCTACTTTCGTTTTCTTGATTGCTGCTGTGACTCCTGAATTTCCCCTAGGGGATAAATAAAGTATTTTCTATTCTATTCTATTCTATTCTATTCTATTTATATATAAATATTAGGGCTGTCATTTTAACACGTTAATTAGATTAATTAATTACACCGCAAATTAACGCGTCATAAAAATTAACGCAGATTGATCTGGATCCCAAACCCGCTAGGCAATCAAAGATGCACTTATTTTCAAATGTCTAGCATTTACAAACCATTTGTCCTACATGAAAAAAGTGGTGTTCTCGTCAGATTTTCAAATTTCCGACGGTCCCTGAATGTATCACACCTAGCAACATGCTTTGAACAGGGGGGGAAGAGAGCGCTGTTAAGGGGACTGCCGTCAACACCTCGTTTATTCACACGTCCTTTTTGAAAATCTACAGAAAATCAACCGTTTGCTCTAGCTCAACTCTGTAAAAAACAGGTCATTTTACACTCTCTACTGCATCAAACAAGCCCTGAATGATCGAAAAAGGTCTTGTATTTAAATCTAAAGAATTCTTTGAAAATTTCCTTCCATCTTCCTGGTGTCATGTTTCAGCTTGGGGCTGCTCTGCACCAATGACAACAGCTTGTGTGTTCAGAGCATGTTAAACTGAGAATACTTCACTTTTCTTTGATCCAAGACTTGAAAAAAGTGTTTTGTACATAGTTCCTCACAGTTTTTAGCCTTTAGCCCTGGTTCTCCTGACCTCATAGAAGTATAGAAGTTCATATTGCATCGAGTAAAAACGTGAACAGAAGCAAAAAACGTCCTAAAAATCAAATCAGCTTACCTTAGGTGCAGGACTGTGTAGATTTTGTAAAGAGAGAACCATAACACTTTTTTCATTTGTTCCTTATGCCTCAGGGTACCTAAAAATGTGTTGTATATATTCCCACCTTATTGTTAAATGCCTTTTAATGTAATTTTAATGTCCTGGAATTCAGATTCTTTATTTTGGGACCTTAAGCAGATGTGAGATTAAAATGCGATTAATTAGATTAATTAATTACAAATCCTGTAATTAATTAGATTAATTTTTTTAATTGCCTGACAGCACTAATAAATATATAATTATGTTTACAATTTATTTGGGTCACTCACTCCCTTTCAGGCCATATTCTCCTTACTATTGTCAAACATCTTTCATGACCAACACCAGCATGATACCTGTGGAAATATAAGCATTTGAATGTGACAATGTTCTGAAATTTAAATAAAAAAAATACACAAATACATGATTAAAAGATTTGTTTCCAGTGTGTTTGTACAACAGATTTGCTTTGCATGAAGTAGATGACCAAACACCAATACTACTAACACCAAACACAAGTGTGAAAAACTGTAGAAGAGAACATAAGATCATTAACAGTGGCAGCATCAGGGGTGTGCTATATCATACCATTTACAACAATACTGGTATAATTTTTTTGACAAGATAAATTTGTCATTTCACGGTATTTACAGTGCAGAGACACAATGACATATGACGCTTCCTGCTGTGTACGAAACAACAATGGCGAGAGCGAAAGTAGCACTGCAGCATCATCAACCTCACATAAGGATTTAGTGCCTAAAAGAGGAGCAGAGCGGAGCAGAGCGGAGCAGAGCAGCGCAGAGCAGCGCAGAGCAGCGCAGCGCAGAGCAGAGCAGCGCAGAGCAGAGCAGAGCAGCGCAGAGCAGCGCAGAGCAGCGCAGAGCAGCGCAGAGCAGCGCCCATAGCAGCTGGATTCCTGAGATAACAAGATCACAGGAAAACCACGTTTCAGCAGGAATCCCACCCATGACGACACACCTTCATGGTAATTAATTAGTATGTTAAGTAGGGATGTCCCGATATTACATTTTCATTTCCAATACGATACCGATATTTATCCGATATGATATCAGCATTAAACAGGCCTACTTTGATTACTTATTTTGTAGTATGTCTGACATGTTAGAAAAGGCTTGATTAAGTGATATTATTCAAAGAACAGTAGTCAGCAACAGTAGGTATGAGGAAAAACTGACCCATTTATTATTAACCAATGGGAAACAGAAATTTTAACATTAAACATAAAAAATACTAGTAATTGAATAAAATAAAGAATAAATTAGAAGACCCAGAAAATAACCTAAGTAAATCAAATAAAAACAGCAGGAGCGGAGTCTAGAATAGACTGCTTATATCGGAGTGCTGATATCGGACATTTTTGATGCATTCCGATACGATACCGATATTTGTTTTTTTTGCTGATATCGGACCGATATCTGATATTAATATCAGACTGGGACACCTCAAATGTTAAGCTCATCTTGCCCTCTCCAAACTTAAGCGCCTTTAGTCCATGCCTTCTCCTTTGTGTTGGTGTCCTTATAGAAAGAATGTGTTGTTAGAATTATGAAGTTTTTTGCCTGCTAGATTAACTTTTCCTTTTTTTTTTTTTTTCTTCTTTTCCCCTTGTCTGCATTATCTTTTCTGCTGAGCATTGTGTCATATGACAGCGTTGAAAAGACCGATGCATTTTTTTTCTAGCAGTCAGATTAACTGCTATAGTGACCATCACCAGCCCTCCCTGTAGGCTCCTCCCTCATTCTAAACTTTATTTAACCCCTGATGTGAGCTATAGGGGAGGGCCGTGCCACACCACTGTGTGAAAGAAGGGGAAATAATGACAGGCAGGACGAGACAAGACAAACAGAGGGGAGGACAAACGTCTACTATTGTTGATTTAAGATAGCAATTCAAGTGCTGGGCTAATGCAATACAGGAAGTAAAGGTTGTACGAAACCAGGGACACCAGAAATGTGGGGTCTTGATAGTGTGGGGAGTGTGGGCCTATGTGGATAGGAGAAGAAGTGGCATGCATCAAAGGATGTGAGAAGATGTGTAATAGTACCCGACTCAGCATGCTCTGACGGGATCTATCATAACTCTTAGTTAGTCTCCACAGAAGCTTGAGTATCTGCATGCGTGTGAGGTGGTCACTGAATATCCAAGTAAGTAAAACACAGCCAGGGGCGCCCCCCTGGCCACCAGGGCATCCGGGCCCCCCCACACAGTCCCCAAACCGCCAGGCCCAGGGACAACCCCAGGACTCAAGGGGGCACAGACCTGCCACCCCGCCGATACCAAAGACAGCACCCAGGGCCCAGAGCAGCGGCCCCCCCTGCAGATCGCACCCGCTCTCCCCGACCACCCGTCCACCCGGCCCTAAGCCACCCCCACCCCCAGCACCCAGCCACCCCCACGCCCCCCGTGGCAGGCCGGAGGCCCAAAGCCACCCAAGAGCCAGCCTCCCCAGGACCAGACCCCTCCCCAGAGGGGAGGCCACGAACCACAGCCAGACCAGGTGGGGCAAGATGTGGGCATGTAGCGGTGGGATGGAGGTCCCAGCCCGTCCCCCAGAAAATCCGAGGCCATGAGAGGCCTTGGAGACCACTGCCCAAGCAACAGGGTAGCCCCCCCGGCAACCTGCACAGGACAGCACCCCATAGGGAGCCCGTCATGCCAAGGCCCCTAGCGAGCAACAGACCGAAGGATCACGCACTGTAGCCCACCAAGGGGTACGGGAGCCAGCCAGGCCTACCCGCCCCCTAGGGGCTAGACCCCCACCCGCAGCTTCCGGAGCCCAGCCGAACCACGGAAGCCGCCGGCGCCACCCGCCCCCCACAAAGTCATGACCAGCGAGGCCCAACCCCCACAGCCACACCAAGCCTATGCCCGTGACAAACTCTATACCACCGACAAACTCTATACCACCAACCCCCCCCCCCCCCCCCCCCCCCCCCCCCCCTTCACTATTCTGTAACCTGGTCCCAGACAGGCTACATTATCCCTACACCGTAAATAGTGCAGCTAGGTGTAATGTGGTGCATTAAAACTGGGGAAGAACAGGTCGAGTGGGGGTCCACCAACCCCCCCCTCTCCCTGCCTGGCCCAAAAAAGTGGATGTTGTGTTGCATGAAAAACAAAGGATCGGTGGGGCAGGCGAGAGGGGAGCAGAAAGTGGCCACAGCCTAAAACAGACTGCACCCACCCACCAATCCCCCCAACCACCCCCTTCCCTACTCCAAGTAATGTTTGTAGTGGAGGGCGGGAAAGACAGAGGGGTCGAGCTGGTCGCTCCCCCTGTTACCCCCAACCCCCAGAACCCTAAGTGTTATGAATGTGCCCGAAAGTGATAATATAAACAAAGGTCCAATGTGTGAGTGGTGAAGTGCAATTAAGAGGCAGGGCTAGTGAGGGCCGGGCCAAACCACCCAAAACAGCGCGAAGGCGCGGGAGTAGCACCGAACGGCTCGCTGAACAGAAGGACCCAGGACCCACAAGCAACAATCCAGACGAGCTCCAGTGGGCAGGCGCGCCCAGCACAAGCACACACACACACACCCCTCACCCCCCCCCCCAGTAGACCGCAGCACCAGAACCACCGGCCCAGCGCCCACCAGGGACCCAACTCAGGCGGGCCACCCCAAGGGCACTGCCCCCCAGGGGAGGACCCCAGGGCACCCAAACATCAAGTCCCTGGTGCCCACCCCCTGCCCGAGCCACCGGGGGGGTTGGGACCAGCACCAGGGGACACCCACCGCCATTGTCTCCTGCTTCATGGCAGGATCTGGAGTCGCCCCACCCAGACCCAGTGGTATGGTTGTCACGATACTAAAATTTTCAACTCGATACCGATACTCAGGAAAATATTCGATACTCGATACTATTTTCGATACCACAAGGATGAAAAATAAAGAACCTAATATTTAAAAGAAACATTTTTATTAACAAAAAAATGCAAATATAACCTCTGTTGCAACATGTAACAATTAACAGTACCACACACACAACAAACAGTTGTGTAAAAAGAAAGTTTCAGGCCTGAGGTAGTGCAAAAAATAAATAAAATAAATAAAGACATTTTTACAAATTTTTGCCTGATTTATGCACTGTCCACTAAAAACAGCCCTGAGACCCACTTATGGGCCTCCAGCCACAGGCTGAGAACCACTGCACTAGTAGATTGTATTTGAAGCTTGTTCCTTAAAAGATTGCTCACATCATGAAGAAAATGTGACCCAGGGAACCTCAGGATGAATTTATCATTTAGAAAACAGTGAGTGAGTGAAAACAGCAGCTCAGATGGACTGATGAACAATGCTGCATTTTGATTCATCAAAAGGTTGACTTGTCTTTTTTAAGTCTCTGTGTTCATTTAAAATGTGCTCATGAGCTATCAAGACACAGTTTGAAATATAAAATCACACATAGTGACTGACGATCTCTCACTGTCTGCTGGGATGTGTGTCTATCTGCGCCTTTATGCACGCCGGCACAAAGAGGAGCGTGCGTACACGGAAAGTGAAAGTTTAAGTTACACAACCATCCTATAATTATGTTTTATAGTGGTTATATGGTATTGGGGGTTTCTAGTGGGTATAGGGTGCATACCTGCGTATCTTGTATATTACACAACACGACCTCTGCGTCCTCTGTGCTCCTGTGCCTCTGACTTGAGCGTGAGAAATCGGAGGTGTAGCATGAGTGCGGGTGAAATTATCCAAATGTGTGAGTCTCACAGCGAATGCGTGACAGCAGTGTTTGCATACTGGCTTATCTGTGTCCTTCGGTTTTCCAAGCTCGTTAGCTTCGAAGGCAAAATACCTCCAAACAAACCTTTTACAACAACTTTGACAACCTTACCCAGTGGTACAGCCCAGATGTCGCAGCCCCCCCTGGAGGTATGCCAGGCCCCAGCGGCCGACCCACCAGCGGCCAGGGGCCCCCAACCCCCCGCGAGGGGAGAGGGGGGAGCAGGTGAGGGGGAAGGAGGAGGGGAGGGGCCGCAGGGCGGACAGCAGGAAGGAAAAGACACAGGTGCAGAGCAGAGGAGCCCACCACTCCCAAGCCCCAGGGCCAGCCAAGGCACCACCGCAAGAGGAGGCCAGCGCCATCCCCAGACCCTGCAGACTGAACACAGACCCAGCAGCCACAGGGAACACGAGGGAAAGCACCAAGCACCACAGCACCCCAGAGGAGGCCGCTAGGCCAGTTAGCCCCACAAGGTAGTGGGTTAACCTGGGTATCTAGGTGGAAAGATGTCTCCGACCACCATCACCAGAGTATATTTACCTCCTTTGGGACCCATGAAGCTGTGCTATTTCCTCTCCTTTAGTTCTCAGGAATCTATGGTATATAAAACCAGTAGAGGAGAGGGAAAAGAAAAAAAAAAACAACCAGAAGGAAAAAAAAACAAAAAACGAGAGAACAGAGCACAAGGGGGCAGTACTAGCTTACATGAGAGGGATCTTTGGTTAGGAATATAGATGTGCTAGAAAAGGTTGCCAGATTGAGTCCTGGTCTTCGGTCCTTTGCCTGTTTGATTCAGTTAGATTTTCCATTGATATGTGGTCGGCAAGGAGGTTTTTCCAGAATGTAATATTTATTGCCTGTTATGATTTCCAGTTCATGAGAATAGTTTTCTTAGGACGCGGTCACACTGGCCATGCAAAACGTGCCGTGCTTAAGCACGATTGCCCCCCTGCAGCGCTGTTGCCCAGCTGGAGAGTACGGCCGGCGGTCACACTACCCCAATATGAACCAGACTTTAGCGGGTATCAGACACGCGCAATGCCCGCCTTCGTCATCGTGAAGCATCTGTTTAGGCTACATGAAGCACCATCTAATCAGAGTCAGCACAATGAGACACAGAGAGCACTGCTACAACTTTAGAGACTTTAGGACTTATATTAAGTCATTGTCGCCCGACACAGCCCTCTAACACCCTGCTTTGTTTAAAATGATCGTCGAGAGATGCGCTCGCGGTGATTATACGTATCGGATCGCACGCGCTGTGCGCGTGCTTGTGCTCGAGCTCGTGCATGAAGTAAACCGTGCCGAAGCCCACCTCTTCGAAGCGTGCCGAAGCACAGAAGGGAATCGTGCTTGAGCACGGTACAGTTGCGGTCACACTGGCCATTCCAAACGTGCTTTACGGCTGAAGTGTGCTCAGGCACGGCACGGTTGGCCAGTGTGACCGCGTCCTTAGCGATGGTTAGAGCTATGAGAAGAGTTCTATTTATTTTCATTTTATGGTTCAATGATGATAAATCCCTTAGCAGACACAGTGAAGGGGACAGAGGGATGGGGCAGCCCAAAATATTTGAGAGAGATGTGATAATATCAACCCAAAATTGTTGGACAGGTGTGCAGTTCCAGGTGGCATGAAGGTAAGTGTCTGGAGTGTGTTGGGAGCAGTGGGTGCAAGTGTCAGATTGTGCTAAACCCATTTTAAACATCCTGTGCCCTGTAAAGTGAACCCTGTGGATGATTTTGTACTGGATTAGTTGGATATTACTGTTGGTGCTTATGGAGAAGGTGTTTTCACAGATTTGGTTCCAGAAGTCTGCATTGGGGGTGAGGGCCAGGTCTTGTTCCCACTTTATTGATGGTAGTGATATTGATTTGTCTAAGTTAGCAATTATCTTATATATTTTGGACAATGATTTTTTCTTTATGGGGTTGATTTTAATTAGGTCCAAGGTTGAGGCGGGTAAGTTTAAGTTTGTTCGAGTGATATCGAATTTAGAGGTAATGGCAGATTTAAGTTGTAGGTATTCAAGAAAATGGTTTTCCCCCATGCCGAATTCCTGGACCAGATCAGAGAATGGCAGCATGATGTTATTTGTGAAAATGTGTCTAAAATGAGTGATTCCCTTCCAGGTCCATGTATGGAAGTTTTTTGTTGATTTTGATACCCGGATTGTTCCAAATTGGTGTGTAGTCTGACAGAGCTAAAGAGGTGTTTGTGATTTTGTGGAATTTCCACCAAGCTTTCAGAGCTGTTGATATGGTTAGACTTTTAAAACATGGGTGGAGTTTAACTGATTGATTTAAGAACGGTAGGTCTGAAATTTTTATTTCTTTACAAAGTGTTTTTTCTATGTCTAACCAAGTGTTGCATTGTTGACTATTGTGGATCCACTTTGTGATATACTGCAGTTGGTTTGCTAAGAAGTAGTGGAAGAATTGTGGGGCTTCTAAGCCTCCGAGATGTTTGGGTTTCTGTAGTGTGGATAATTTAATCCTTGCTGGTTTATTTTTCCAGTAATATTTTGAGGTGATGGAATCTAGAGATTTAAACCAAGTGAGTGTAGGTTGAATTGGAGTCATTGAGAATAAGTAATTTATTTTTGGTAATATTGACATTTTAATAGTAGCTATTCTGCCTGTGAGAGATATTGGTAGGTTCATCCATCGTTCAAGGTCATCCATAATTGTTTTCAACAGTGGTGTAAAATTTAGATTAAACAGCTCTGACAACCTGAAGGAGATGTGAATACCCAAGTATGTCAGGTGACTGGTGCATATCGGGATAGGTGATGTATGGGCTGCCACATCCCAACCGCTGTCTTTAATGGGAAGAATACTTGATTTAGACCAGTTTATTAAATAATCTGATAGATGGGAGAATGATCGGATTAAATTAATAGTTTCTTTTAATGATCTAGATTTGGATTTCTGATATAACAATATGTCATCTGCATATAAACTGATTTTGTGATGAGATGTTGGAGTCTCGATACCTATAATGTTACAATTCTGGGGAATGGCTGCTGCTAGGGGTTCAATAAAGATAGTAAATAATGAGGGGGAGAGTGGGCACCCTCTCTAGATTAACTTTTCCTCCTCCAAAACGAAAGATTTCCTCTGGATCTGACCTACTTACTTTGCTTACATTTCAAGCTTGTGTAGTAGTAGTAGTAAATTATTGGAAAAGTGGCATCCATACTGTGTGTGCAATAAAAATGCTGTTGTTCAGAAGCAGCAATCACTAATAATGAGTTGTTTGTTTTTTTCCCATAACGTCATGAATATCATTATCACAAATTTTTGGCTGGTCGGCTACTGGCTGGATACATTAAATAAAAAGAAACATTAAGTGCCATTCCAGCCATTCAGGGGGCTGATGGCAGACTTCCGTGTGATCCTAAAGAAATAAGTGGGACTTTTAGAGACTTCTATGTTAAACTATATACCGCTGAGCTAACAGTGAGCAAAATAGATATTATATCTTTTCTCTCAAATCTCAATCTTCCTCGATTATCAGAGGACCAACTTGAGCAACTGGATTCACCCATCACTATTGAAGAAATAATGAATGTCATCAAAAATCTACCTTCAAGTAAAGCTCCAGGCTTAGATGGCTTTACAGCAGAGTTTTATAAAGCATATTCTGCAGAGCTAGCACCTTTGCTTTTAGAAACTTATAAAGAAGCATTTGACAAGGGCAGACTTCCTCCCTCTTTGACAGAGGCTGCTATTACTCTTATTTTAAAAGCTGGTAAAGATCCCTTGGATTTCAAAAGCTATAGACCAATAAGTCTGACGTCCTGGGATAAGTAAAATATTATCCAAAATCTTAGCCAACCGACTATGCAAAGTTATAACTTCCCTGATCCATCCTGACCAAGTTGGCTTTATACATCCTCCCTGTTCTGCAGACAACATCAGAAGGTTTATTGATATAATGTGGGTCTGTCAGGACTACACCTATAGAGATAATTTTGTTTCTTTATTATTCAATCAAAAAGAATAGATTTGAAACCAGAAAAGAGATTTGTAATCAAAAGACAATAAGTAGGAAATGAAAAAAAAAAAAAATTGAGATCAAAACAGAGCAAGTTGCAACTGAAAAAAAAGTTGAGATCAAAATACAACAGTTTGCATTTGAAAAAAAAAGTTGAGATCAAAATACAACAGGTTGCATTTGACGGACATCACGCTCAGCAGACCGCTGCTTCACCGGCTGGCCGAGAGGTCTGCACAGAGCGGGCCGCGGTGCCGTTAACAAGAACCGAGACGCGGCTCGGCAAGGCTCAGCTGGCCGCTGTAGCATGGCTGCTAGCTGTTAGCGCAGAGCTCAAAGCTTCTGTGAGCTTAGATGCTTTCACCACATGTGAAAATGATCCATCGTTTGATTTTTCAGCTCGTAGGGCTCGCGTTTGTTTTCACTCAGGTCCAAACAATTGATCAGTAAACGTCACGTTGTCATGGCAACTGACCGGAGGAAGGCGTGTGTCACTGTGTGTCAGAGAGAGACAGAGAGAGACGAAATAATGCTACACCAGACAGTTGTCCTGAAGTTTTTAGTGCAAACAGTATTATAATTGTTTATTTATGTGATTGGTTGAACAACATTTCAAGAGTGTCTTGAGCAGTCTCACTCTGCTTTGACTGGTGTTAAAATGTTATACATAAATGTTATACGTTATACGTCCGTGACATGTCCCGTTAGGCGCGACTCTGCTCAACGAAGTTGTAACGTTGTCAGGTGATGATAAAGACACCTGATCATGTGTTAATGGAGTGCCAAAAGTGAATTAAAAAGCTTAGCCTGACGTGGGGGGGCAGGTAAAGCCTGGCGGGCCCGCCAGGCTTATAATACACTGGGAGAAACCCTGTACTGTTGTGTAGGAACCATGCCTCCACGTGTACCGTGGAACAGTGTTTTAATCACTCACTATCTTAGCTAATGTAACTATGCTCAGGCCGTGACTAGCAGAGACAACCATGCTAATTAGCGTGCTTGCAGCAGTAGGGCATTATAATTCATTATATTGTGTTGTTGTTGTTTTTGTGAGTGTACAGCGGACTCTGGCCAGAGGCTATCAACTTACCTCCAGGCGTTGTGTAAGGAAGTGGTAGCTGGCGCTCGCACTCGGTAAAGCCAGGTCAAACCAACCAATGGAAACTATTCTGTCATCCACCAGCGTAGGCCCCGCCCAGTAAGTGCAGTAGAATTCGCAAGCAAAACTTTGGAGTTTGCAAACAAAAAGGAATGATTTGCAAGAGAAGGTTTTCAACTTGAAAGCAAAGAGGGCTGATTTATAAGCAAAATGGAAAGAAATACGTTCTCAGTTTAATTTTTCAATCGCAACCTGTTGTGTTTTGATCTCAACTTTTTTTTTTTTCAAATGCAACCTGTTGTATTTTGATCTCAACTTTTTTTTTTCAAATGCAAACTGTTGTATTTTGATCTCGACTTTTTTTTTCAATTGCAACCTGCTCTGTTTTGATCTCAACTTTTTTTTTTTCATTTCCTACTTATTGTCTTTTGATTACAAATCTCTTTTTTTGGTTTCAAATCTATTCTTTTTGATTGAATAATAAAGAAACAAAATTATCTCCATATACACCTCCCCTGTGGCAGCCATCTCCTTGGACGCCGAGAAGGCTTTTGACAGGGTTGAGTGGCAGTTCCTGAGGTGCTTCTCAAAGCTCCAAAGTTCCATCCTCGCCTCCTCCACTAGCGTCTTAGTCCTGCCCACCAGAGATGCATGCCAGAGACGCGAGGAAACGAAGAGAGTAGAGAGGAGACGAGGAGGTCCATTTTATGAGCATTGAGATGTCCTCTCCTCCGGAGCGTCACATGAAGCGACGTATCTTAGTGATGATGGCGTCACAGCTGGATAAACCGGTCTGAACGCACGAGACAAACTCAACTATGGAAAATAATGTAAACAACAGGGCGCTCAACCGCAGAAAATTCATATTCACTTTTAGATCAGTTTAACATGAATATGTTCATGAATGAAGAAGAAAAATGTCACGTTTTCCCAGGCCCAGATTGATAGTTTTTAAGTCTTATATTGGGGCCACTTTGTGTTCATAAATAATGTGTTTATTCTGCTATAAGCACTGCTTAGCGCACTGGTGGGACAGGAGGAGAGAGAAGTGGAGCTGTCTGCAGCGGTGCCTTTCATCCATTACGCGCACGCAGAGGGACAGAGGTGAAATTGTTGCTGTATCAGCCAATAATGGCATGATCTCACACCCATCACTGATAAAACAACAGTTTGCTACTGTATGAAAATGGCGTGGTTATGTGTTATTTTTAAAGTTATTATTGAACTGGCTCGAGTGGGCCAGCAGAGTGCGCAGTCAGCTGACCCAGAGCCTTTGAGTTTCACTTTCAGCCTGCGTGTGTTGTCTGTTGTCTGGTCTCTGGGGCTCTTTCTAATTGTCTGTTGTCATCCTCAGTGAGAATTAATGTTGTAATCATCCAGATAAATATCAAACATGAAAATTATTGGGGCGGCTCCGACGAGTCTGTGAGACGATCGTGGGGCTAAAGATTCATCTGTCAACCGCTCACACGAGAAGATAATCTTGCCCGAACGTCGGCCGATTTTAGTCCACGACCAGATTTCTTCCCCGATTGTCGGGAGGACCGAATCTGGGTTAAATCGGGGCGAGAATCCTGTAGTGTGAGCCAGACTTTACACTTAGACAGCTTATCTTGCTCCATGGAGCTCACGTTTCACACATGTGGACAGCTGACGATTTATAGCCGGCTCTGATACGTCACAAGGGGGCGTGTCTGTCAGTGAAAAGACTTCCGCGAAGCCTGCTCTTGTGTTTCCTCGATTATGCCTCCTCCAGCTCAGTCTCCTCTCTCCTCTCTCCTCCAAGCACATTTGGCGCTTTGAAATGTCCTCCAACATGGCTGCTCACAAAGTACTTCCGGTGTCGTGGAGGAGAGAGGAGATAGGAGACTGCATTTTGGCACATTGGGAAGCACCCCTGCTCTCTGCCCTGGAGTCTTTTGGTTTTGGCCAGAGCTTCTGTTCTCACTAATGGTGTCATATCTTCTCCATTTGAACTAGGTAGAGGCACTAGACAGGGGGATCCTCTTTCTCCCCTGCTCTTTGCTGTTGCGCTGGAGCCATTAGCAGTGGGGTGATTCTCATGAAACTGCAACAAACATGTCCGGGTTATATTTTATGATCAAAACACGTTACTTTGATAAGTTATGATATTTCCTACAAAGAGGGTTAAGTGGGCAGTAGGGCTAAATGTTTTTTTACACCTGTAATATAATATTTACAATTATTTAACAAAATATCTTTGTGAATTCTCATTACCGAAATGTGTCCGGATCCATTATTGTATTGTTCTTTTTCATCCCCTGAAAATTCAGTTTTGTTAAAATAGAGCAAAATTGCACAGTATTGTGTAAAAACATTTATATTTATGATCAGTATAGTTGTTTATGGTGTATACCAACACATATATATTGATTTTATTGAAAATTATTGTGTCCATACAAAAAGTTCCTCATTACCGCAACTGTACTTCATCTGCCTATAAAAAGTGCACTGTTCCTTTGAATTGACAAGCAGTCCCTTGATGCATCACATCAGACAGAAGCTTCAAAATGGAGACAAGGTTAGTTGCTCTCTCTTTTCTTACATGATGAATTTTTTGAAAATGTCTTTAAATTGTCCTCTTGTTACACTGTTGGTTATCATTAACGATACAGGTTGATAATCTGTACTTTTAAAAATATATTACATTATTTTTGTCTGAATGTGAAGACAATTTTAGACTTCAACATGTAGCAAAGGTAGTGTTTGTGTAGCATGTTAGCATTTTGTGCTATATGCCAACTTAGCTAAGAGTGCCTCATTACCGTTGCTCATATTTCTCATTAACGTGTACTTTAAAGGCGCATACTGGTAATGAGAAGTTATGTTGTGGTAATGAGAAGCTCTTCCTATAGTTAGAGTATTACATTACATGCAAGTATGTTGTATTAATTTAGACCTCAAGATTTATAAATGGACAGTTGATGGTTATTTAATGAATATTTATTGACTTCCTACAGTATTTTGTTAGCTTATAATGTCTCTATGTATTAACTATATAAGTACTCAAATTGTTTTTGCACACTCACTCCGCCTTTTTAATGATCATGCTGAATGGCTTTTGTGACTGTTGCAAAGACTGACCAACGACCAGCGCAAGAAGGCAGCAGCCAAAGCTCAGGTTAAAAAGCACAGGGAGAAATTATATGGGAATCCTGAACTTCTGGAAGAGTACAGAAGAAAGGAAAGAGAGAGGTATTTTTAGTTACAGGAAGGATAGTGTGTGCGTGTGTGTGTGTGTGTGTACGTAGATGCGTGCATGTGTGTGCATGTCTGCTTGCTTCAAAGATGTCTTCTTGGGATGAGCGAGTACACTCATTGATACCTGTTAAACCAACTAAATTGAATTTAATCAAAATGGATCTGAACCTGAACCCAGAGGTGCTGGGCTCAACCTAGGAGTGGGTGGTGCTTGAACAGGAAGTTGTTCATTGAAGCCTAAAATTGTTATATGATGATCAGAAGTGTCTATATTTGATATTTATTAGAAAACTTCACAGAAATTGAGAATTTATTTTTTATTATAAGCCAGAAGAATAGGAATTAGCAGCAACACATTTTTTTAAATTGAATAAATGAACTTAAACAATAAACAACTATCCATTCAGAAATCAACAAATTATAGTGGAAGAATACTCCAGGAAAATTAAATATGTATCTGATACCATTTCCGTACTCGCTCAACCCAAATGTAATCACACTAATTATATTTCTGCTCTTGTATCATATCCACATTTTTTGTTACTGTTGTAATATTGTTGATATTATAAAATGCTTGTAAAAATACATTTTCATAATTTGACTTGTGGTACACATATGATGACTATTACTGACACCCTGAGTCACTGAAGTTTTATTTTTTGTAGATATTGAAAGCGCAAGTCTGAGGGCAAACTGAAATCTGCAAGTGACCTGGATGCAAAAGCATTAAAAGGACAACAAATGCAATGGAGAAAAAAATTCTGCTAAAGATTACAAAAAACAAAAGACCTTGAGAGATGTTCAAGATCTCACCCCACCCTTGATCAATGATGAGACAGCTGTTGAGCCCGGACCATCAAGAAAGGTGACAGAAAATGGAGAAAATCAGCATGTTTGAAGCTCCCTCACCAGTTCACCCTCAAAAAACAACACCAAAAACAAACAGGTCTGCTGCATCCAGTTTGAAAGCCAAACTCGAAGAAAAAAACAAAGCACTACAAAGGAAAGACAAAGAAATAGACAGGCTAAGAAAGCAATTAGAACAAATGAAAATGGGAAAGGAAGCAACAAAAACAAGAAATAAGCTGATAAAAAATGCCCGTTCAACCATCAAGAGGAGAAGAACCTTCTTTCATCGTGATTATGTATACACCATTGTGAACGGTAAAGCAGGAGAGATCAGGCACAGTGGGGAGGTGTTTAGGAGACGGTTTCTCTGTGACACTATCAAAAACCTTCACAAACGTTTTCTGATAGAAAACCCAAGCAAGAAGATTTCTTGTGCTCATTTCTTTAAATGCCGTCCCTTCTGGATCTCTAGTCCAACTCTGTTGGACAGGGAACATTTGCATGCAAAATTCATGAAAATTTTGAGAGTAAAGTAAAGAAGTTACGCCAGTTGGGTGTTTCAAATGTGTCATCTTGCTTGGAGGTGGTTGACTCTGTGGTTTGTGAAAGAGGGAACATGAAATGCATGTACAGGCAATGCAAAGATTGCAAAAGCAAGTCATTCTCCCCAATGTTGGATCCAAATACAAGAGACAACATTGTCCAGTGGAAGGAGTGGGTGAGCAGGTCCACACCCATGAGTAAGTAAGGACAAGATGGATCGACCATTGAAATAGAGGTCAAGACAACAAGTCTTGAAAAATGCTCCACCTCCATTGAGAAGTCTGGTACTTCCTGGAGGACATTAAGCAAGTCATCCCAGAGCCGATGCCTGCAACATCTTCTGCTCGTCATTTTTGTGTCTTGCCTGAGATTTGGGAAAAGCACTCAAAGGCCTGAATTGCATGAAGTTGGATTTCAATCAGTTTTAACATTTTATTGTTCAGAATTGTTGTTATTCAGTTATGTAATGTCTTGATGACCTTTTAAAATGAACTCATTCCACCATCAGTCATTACCGCAACATAAATTCTTATCCTCCGTAGCAGATTTTTCATTACCGTAATGGATGTAAATTGGATCATATTTTTATATTTTTATTATTCAGAAAAATAACTTTGTTCATTTATTATAAAATGTTTCTTAACTGCTCTCTGCATGTGTTTTCTGGAAAGTATTTCTTGTTACTTAAGAGAGTATTTTAAAAATTTGACTCTAAAACACCTATAGTATATCGGTAATGAGAGTCATCTGTTTTTAAATGTTATTAAAAAAAAATAAAACAATGCTATCAGTGCACTCTGCTGTTTATTTACTGTGCTCATTTGTGTTACTGTGAAAAAATTGGGTAAAAATATTTTTTAATGAATGGTCTGCTTTGTCAACTCAGCATATCGGTAATGACAATTATTCTGGATCATGCTAGTATAAAATTGGAATAAAACTGAATTTAATTGTTTTCCTGGTTAACTTCTATCAAAAAATAAAAATTCATATTCTACTTCAGCCAGTAGAAACAAAAAATCTGCCAGTTTAGGTTGTTTATATTTTTAGGTTACTGTGACCCTGTTCGTGAGAATCACCCAGTGGCTATCCGCAGTGAGCCTACATTTCCAGGCATTTTAGTTGGAGAGCATCGCCATAAATTAATGCTATATACATTCTCTTGTTTGTTTCAGATCCTCTCTCCTCTCCCTGTTTAAAATTATAGATAGGTTTTCTTCTTCCGTTTCAGGTTTAAAGTAAATTGGTCAAAGTCTGAGGCTCTTCCTCTTACACCATACTGCCCTAAACCTCTCTTCCAATTTGGCAACTTTGCCTGACCCAAGAAAGGCATTAAGTATCTAGGTATAACATTTCCACCTGTGCTAGCTGATTTGATTAAAATAAATCTTGACCCTTTAACAGAGGGCTTGCGAGCTGATGTGACACGGTGGTGCCCACTCTATCTCTCCATGTGGGGTAAGGCAAATATAATTCAAATGACGCACACCCTATATAAGCATATCTCCTTCCTTTAAAATTTAACAATGAACCAAAAATCAACTTAAAGTGCAACAGCAACATAAAAAGGCATATCTCCTTTTAATATTGGTTGAAAGACCATTAATAAAATAGAACTCAAAGAAACATTAGAAGACATCTTCCTTGAAACAAGGAGAATGAAAGAACCTGAGCTTATAATTTCAGATTTTTTTTTTCAAACAGACACGCCAGATATAAACAAACAGATATAAACAATATAGGAATGGAATGCAAAGTGAACGGCAGGTCGTCCTCGCTCTCATAATCACTCATCTTTACGTTGTTACTGCATGATTCGTTCTGGCAGACTACCTGCGTTTGTTTATCTGGTAAGTGGCAAGCGCCTCGTAGCCAGCTGTGGCTCTGCAGCAGAGGTAGCGCCATTTTACGACACGATGAGAGCAAGAGACTTATTTAGCTGTGTTTTTGTGTGAAAGTAACGCACTGAAAATTCTCTAAATAAAGCGTGAATGCAGACAGATATCAGATTTTTTCGGTGGGAGTCCGTTTATTTATGTTTTGGGTTAAACCAACACTATGTAGTTTTTCAAACATAATATAGTCCTTACATATCCGTTGTCATGGCCCTCCGCTTTAGGATGAGTTGAATGACACCTCTTTCGTGTTCTGAAGTGGTCTGTATCGCTTGCACTAGCGCTATGTAACTTCGAGGTGGCTGGTAGTAACCCTGCCACACTAAAAAACTACAATTTTACATCGTCTTGCCTGCTTACGGCATACGTCACTTCCCCTGATTCCCGGTTTTCAAGGAAGTGTCGGCGAAAGCCAAACTCAGAGCTGTAGCCATGGCGGAGGCAGCAAGTAAGAGAAATTTTTTGTCGGAGGATGCAAAACAAAGAAAGCGAGAGAAAGACAAGCTGAATGCCCGGACCAGAATAAACATCGGTTCGGCGTTCACTCGGTGGCGTGAAATAAAAGACGAGGAAGGATGTCCGACTGATGCTGACTTGGCCCTGTTATTGCTGGACTTGTAAGTACTTGTAGATTGTTTACAAACCGTGTACAGTATTCTCGAGTTTGTAACGTGACTTTTTGTATCACTAAGACCCATCTCTGTTCATATTCATAAACAAGTAATCCCAGGCGGCAGCTATTTATTGCGAACATGGTAACTTTCGAAAGCTATCGAAACGATGACTGCAAACCGCTAAGCGTAAAAGAAAATGTATGTGTGTTTAGCTTCCTCCGGTGTAAAATACTGAAAATGGAAGATCATTATATTGAATATTTCTAAGATTATCATCTTGGTGTTCATGTACCTGATCAAGCTGCTTGTGCTAACTGTAGCCTACACACGATTTTTTTTTTCATGAAATGTTTTTTCTCTACAGGTATCAACAGAAGCAAGTAACCTCAACTCCATATAAACCTCACTCTCTGCAGCCAATAGTTTCCAGTATTACAGAGGAGTCGGACTGTGATAGGTACTGCGTTTATTTGTTTTATTTTATTTTTTTTACAGGGCCTGCAGTTTCATGTTTTCCCCAAATTTTACTTTATTTATATCATCATTGACTGAATTTATGTTTTCACTCAGAGGGGAGTTTGGAATGGAAGGTGTACAGATACTGCAACAATGTGCTGAGGCTGAAGAGCTCAATGTTTTAGAAGCCAGGTGAGTTTTTAGTAGCCAGAAGCTGCAGTGCTCCCCTCCCCCCAGTACTTGTGAAAGCCCCTGGTCTTCTGAATTGTGTTCCTTGCATGCTGTCCTACAACACTTACTTATTGTTTCACAACAACAACATAGTCTTGTACTATTCACCCGCTGTCCCGTTCTGTTTGCTCGCTGTCATAGTCCCATTTCATAGGAATGTCATGGAACATTATAACGATTGGCGCAGGACAGTTGGCAAGCAACTTCCACCACAAACATTGTAGCACAGCTTTTGTTCAGGGAATGAATTTTTTTGATTTTGTATTTATACTGTCTGCTTGCAGTTTATACACTTTACCTATATTCTGCTGTCTTTGCAGCGTTCATTCTCTGTCAATTGTGGAGGAAGAAGATCCCCATGACTCCCCGGACGAGGATGCAGTCAATGGAACAGCATGCAAGTATTTCTAATGAATTGTACTACATTTTGTGCTGTCATTATGTTTTGGACGCACTTCTGCCAGAGATACATATAACAGAAGTGGTCACAGATGCCCATGCACAAATTTCAGCTTTGCTGAGTAAGTAAAATGGTTCTACGCTTTTGATTCTGTATTTTCAGATTGATGTTTTTGAGATTGTAAAGTCTTCTTTTTTTCACAGATGCAGACCATGGAAAGTACAAAAAATGGGGGCTCCAACATTCACTCGACATTTGGCATGCAGGTAAGAATTTAGGAAAGAAGCTGAGACGGGTATACTATTTCATTGTATTATGAGGGATGTGTTGGTGATTGCATGTCTACACTTTTATAAAGTGCTGCAATAAAGCAGCATTTTTTGTGACTGTCTAACACTGGTCTTTTCTATTCTCAGGCTGGTACAGTGAGGGACTAGTCTGAACTGTTGCCTTGGATCTGGGACATTGTGAACCACTTCTGGTATTGTGCGAAGCAAGCATCATCTGTGGAGGATTTCAAGGTATGTTTGTGGAAAGTGAATTGAGGCCGTACAAAAACATGGATTACAGTAGGTTACAGATGTACAGATGTGGTTTTTAATTTTGCAGAAGAGGTGGCACACTAATTCATCATGTTCGGAACCAACACACATGGGCAACTGGAGCCTGTGAGCATGAACCACTGGATGATGAAGCTCAGAAAAAACCTTGGATAAAACAAGGTAATTCCAATGTATTTTATGAGAGGTGTATGTTGCTTTGAATGGATTTTTGTCCATCTCATACTGAGATATGTCATTACAGGTTCAGCAGCTCATCAAGCCCTTTTAGCAGTTGTCTTGGACAAGCGGTGGTTGAAGGATGTTAAGAAATTCATCACCTTCAGGTATACACTTTTGTCAATGCTAATGTCAGTGTGTCTTACAAAAAAATAATCCAAATAGTGCTACAGCTGGTGCAAGTGTTGCTAAAGTCTCACATTACAATATCGATCTAAAAGATTTATTCACTGTCTGTTTATTGAGACATTTATACACTGATGTAGAAGCAACAAGAAATAATGATAAAGTAAAATATAAGCATGTTCATTTATAAGGTCAGTAATTACCAAAATGTAATAACATTTGTATCTATTTGTACACTATCCAGGACTACATCAGATCTGTGAAATTTCCAGAACCATATACTGATGTATGCAGGGAAGCGGTTCTCATACACTCCAGCAGTCTATCGCACACGGACTCTGCTCGCTGCAATAGACTATAACTGTCAAAATGGCCGCCTCCCTGCACGAAACAAGGATGAACACAAGATGTAAGTTTATGCACATTTGCAAAGACACTCCCTGTCGTAATCTTAGAGCATTTTTTCAGTATTCTAAAATTGTTTGATATATTTAGTTACAGGCGATACTACAATAAAAGGTCCAAGAGAGGGTGTTTTTCAGAGTTAACGCTGAGGATCATCCCTTATGTGTTTTGTTGAATGGACATGTTGACCTGCAATCTGACTTCATACACACAGCCACAGCTTTACCTGTACCCACACTCATATTGTCTGCTGCTATTACAGGGTTCAATTTTTATTACCAGTTTATTATTTTATTTTTCTACTGCATTTACACTTCTACATACATCACTCTCTCTTTACTTTATGCACAGTAACTTACTGTCCATCCTACACATTATTTATGATAATGAGTGGGATTTCTGCCGGAGTTGTTGTTGTTTTTGTAAATAATGTAAATAAAAGTTTGTTATGCTTTGCAAAAAATGTCTTTATTTTACACACACACAAAAAAAGTGCACACAAAGAAGTAGAAAACAACAAAAACTAAAGCTCTGTTCTAAAGTAGTCGCCGAACCCTGAAACCTGTGTACTGTCCCATTGGGTCTGGAAAAGTGTCTGTTACTTTCCAGACACAGCAGCTTGGTATGACCACTCCGACGCCCACCCCGAGGCGACCATGCTGCCAGAGCACAAACTGGCGATACGCTGGGTGTCTGTACTGTCTTAGCTCCTCCCCAGGCTCCTGGTGATCCTCCACAGCAAAGATGTCATTCCAAGCTGCCCGGGCCAGACGCAACACCACCTCATCCAGGATGTATAAGCGCATGTGGGCCATGTTACTTATGCAGGTCTCTGGTGTTTGCCGACAGCAAAGTCTTTCCTGGTCAGTGTTCATTTCCCAGCAGTTAGAACATGGAGGGCCTCTCCACCTAGGTCTTTCTGGTGTTCAGGATCCCTCAGCAAAGCCAGTGCATCAAACATGAGGCCAGGAAGTCTTGTCAAGACCATTTGGAGCAACTGGTCTCTCTGCTCAGGGTCTAAAGCCTGGATAGTGGCATTTATCAGCGTTTTGCTGTTCATGCAGATCCTGAATCCTCTGCTGGCTCTCGGGATCCAGGTCTTCAGGTGTCCTTCTCCCCCTTCCTCTCCCCCTCCCCCTACCTCTCCCTCTACCTACTCCCCTCCCCCCTCTACCTCTTCCCCTTCCCCTCCAAGTTGTACTCTGTGGGGGTTCAAACTCTGATGAGGCAGAGGTCGAGGTGTTCTCAGGAACGGCAAATTCCTGATGAAGCAAAGAAACAGAGTAGGTATGATGTAAATGCACAGTTCTATGTTCAATATGAATCAATATTACACTGAACTATAAAGCCAAGGGAATTTTCACATACAGGGGATTTGTCTTGGGTTTACATAATTCTAAAATGATTGAATGTATCAGCAACAGAATCACTGAATGATAATAGTAATAATAAAACTGTAATTCGTAATGAGGAAGCTTTATTACGGAAATGTATGACTGCCACCCAATAACAGACATGTTATAACATGTAGCGTTTCATGTTCTTTCAATAAAGTGTAGCTCGTTATAACGTGAAAATATATTGTTCCAACAAAAACATAACACGTTATAACGTTACTGATCAATCATTATTTATATAGGATGACAGTAATACGCTGCCGTACTTATAACACAATTGTAAAGAATTATAAAAATAGAGGAAACAATGCAATGTAAAGAAAACGTATTGGGCATTTGTAGTATTTTTTCTGAGAAAAATGAAAGTTTGTCAGGCTAATCTGCTAAATGAGAAGAATGGGCATTTTATTCACAAGTTATAATGTATTTTGGGCGACCAATTTATGAGAAAGTTGCCCTAAAAACTTGACAGGAAATAGTACAGCACAACAAATCCAGACCGTACCGGTATGTAGTTTTGTTTAGACCAGCTATTTCAAGAGTGTGATATCACCAGCTCGTGGTTGTCTTTACTTTTATTCACTTTATCGCTTCAACAGGACGAGGGCGACTTCACGGTAATAAAACCAAGTTGAACTTAGCGATTTATAACATCGTCATTTAGTCAGAAATAAATACATTACCTCGTCGCTATCCATCCTGCAAACAGCCGCTGAAGACAGAAGAATACTTTGGAGCGAAGTCCTGGCTTCTGTGTTTCGTTTTCAAAACAAATGCACAAGACCGGCAGATCCATATATTTACGACAGTACTCGCGCGCAAGGCCTCTTGGGTAGTTGAGTTCTCATAGCGGTCAAGCGGAGATCTTCCGTTGTCCTGCTTTAAGTAAAATATGGCCCCGTCTGAGTGCATAGGAAACCGGCACATGAGCAAGGAGGGGGTGTTTGGTGCGTGTGCCCTGGGCTTCTGCTGCACAAAAAACACTGCTGTAGGGGTAATTTCTGCCCTTATCCTTGTGATAGAACCCAACTTCCATCCTGGATAATCACTTTTGGCACGGCACGGTGTGTATGCCCAGTGTGTCGCAAGGCGTTCAAGCTCCTCCTCTCCTCTGCTTGCCACGTCTGCACACGTCCCGTCTCCGCTCATCAAAAGATGTGTGCGGACGAGCACACAGCTTTTTTCAGAAATCAATCCACGGGTCAAGTGTGTGCCAAATCGATTACGTCGATCTGGTCAATGATGATCCGCTGCACTACTAGTCACACCGGTGGACAAATGTCATGTTTAAAAACAAAATATTTTCATATTTGAATTTTAAAGCTCATTAACTACAGATGTATTTATTCTGGAAGTTTATACTGTAAAGGAAAAAATAGGGGTTTTAATTAAGTATTATAAATTATTATTTATATTTGTCACAAAGGACACAAAATGGAGCGTCACGTCAAGCACCCACATAAATGTGGAAATAGAATTAAATATTGATAAATAAGTAAATAAAAGCCCTCTACTCTCACGGTTATTTATCTTATGTCTTATCTTATGTAGCAGACACTTCCAGCATGAAATACAGCAGAAAATAATATTCATATGAGAGGGTGGTTCTAAAGCCGCATTTCCACCAAGCAGACCAGTTCGGTTCGTCTGGGTAAGGCATGGATTTTGTGGTGTTTCCACTGACTTATCCCGGGAAAGATCCCCAAATAACCGAGACGAGCCGTCCCACTTTTTAGGACCCTTTTCGTATGCAACTATTGTAGTTTTTCTCAGTTGCTTTGGTTCATTTCTCAGATCAGAATTGAAATTCTCAAAACTACTTGTTCAATCTTCACATCATTGTGTCACTTGTGCAGAAAATCAGTTTCAATTGTTTTTGGACATGCATGCAAATGATTATGTAGAATTCTCTTTTGTTTGCTACATTATCAGGTGCTTTAGTCATATTTGTAGCCCACCTTTACCCACTATATTAGGAAAGGGCCTCTAGGTTCTTAAATATTATACTGAGAGCTAATGAGGAGATACTGCTTGGTCTATGTTACTGTGTAAAAAATCCCAAGTGTCCCTTTAATATTCGATACCCACTCTTATTACGATCTTACATGCAGAGAAACCAAGATCAGATTAAATGATCAAACTTTTAAGTTAATTGCAAACTTCCAGTTTACTGAACATTTTTAAAATCAACATTATAACAAGTAAACCAACAATAAATCATAATTGCTCCTGAAATCTGTATTTTCTCAGTTTCTTGGCTTAAAATAATAAGTTTCTTAACTTGAAATAATATGTTTCTTAACTTAAAATAATAACCTATGTAAGGGGCCACACACACTCACACCTGCCTGGTTATTAAAGGGATAGTTCAGTTTTTTTGAAGTGGGGTTGTATGAGCTCTATGTGACCACAAAGGACATTAGATACAGTAGAAAATTGTCTCCTCTCCCTCAGTAAGACACAAACTTTAATCGATGGTGACGAGGAAATAGACGCTAACAGGAATAGACGGTACCAAATTCAAAGGCTATTTTCTCTGCCTACAAGAACTAAAATCAAAAAGTGACACCACAGTTTTGGTTCCAAAGTGAATGAAACTTCATCGTCGCTGTCATAGTCACTTATTTTGAATTTCCTACGCTGCCTCACAATCCTTAGAGTACACACAAAAGAATTACAATACTTGATCAAACTTACACGAGGCTAAAACCAGCGCTCAAAGCATAGCTTGTTTACATTCCCTACAGCTGGAAGGAGGAGGGGGGGCGGAGCGCACTAGCGCTGCGCGTAAGGACACATGAGTTAGTTAGGTCCAGATAAATGTTTATATTTCCGACGACTTAATGCACTTAAAAAATATTTTATGTATCGTACTCTTAAACTGTGGTGTCACTTTTTGATTTTAGTTCTTGTAGGCAGAGAAAATAGCCTTTGGTGCCGTCTATTCCTGTTAGCGTCTATTTCCTCGTCACCATCGATTAAAGTTTGTGTCTTACTGAGGGAGAGGAGACAACTTTCTACTGTATCTAATGTCCTTAGTGGTCACATAGAGCTCATACAACCCCACTTCAAAAAAACTGAACTATCCCTTTAAGCTTAGAAAAACCCTATGGTTGCAGGCCTGCGGTGAGGCCCAAAACTTAATGGCTGCTTCACTCTAGGAGCAAACCAAAATAAACCCTGAGCTTGTAGTTCAGTCAGTACTCACAGCCTCCAGTCCAAGTTCACGTGAAGAGAAATCCAAACTGTGTCCTAACATGGCAGCTCGATCCTCCCACCTTGGCGAATGCAGGGTTAGCCTTTAGCAAGCGATGTGCAGGAAAGCAAAGATAAAATCCACCATTTGAACTTTTCCAGCAGTCTATTAGCACTTTGAGAACGACCAATCTTCATATCCAGTCCGGAATGATGAGAAAGAAGTCTCCACAGAAAGCTGAGTGAGCCAAACTAGCGGCGCTACATCCGTTAGACTAGCGAATGCTACAAGCTACGGTGCTAAACTGCTTCAAAAGTTCTTTAAACAACCTACTGCAGGGCAGACTTCGGGCAGAAATTATCCATAGTTAATCCAAAAGCAACAGACGAGAGTTCATTGACGACCATTGAGCTAAAAGTCCAGAAAACTCTTCTAATTACTCAAAAACAGCAGCCACTTGGCAGATTCAACTTGTGTCTCTGCGGGTCAAGCTAGCGCATCCCACTTCCGGTTTCATAGTAAAGCGAATACGAAACTGATCGGCAAGGGTTGCTTGCACAGCACTTCCTTTTAGCTCTTTCACAATAAAAACAAAATAAAATACATGAAAACATTTTGTATTTCACTCGTTTTTAACTGATACTCATCACTCGTTTACTTTGAACAGATTTTATACCTTTTTAACATATACGTGAAATACAATTTTAACCATATTTATACAACTTTATTTATTGATTCCTTTTAATTTTTTGAATTGTAACATCTCTTATGACCTTGTGACTATTTTATTTATCTATTGACATATTTGTCTGGATTACATGTTGATCAAAATTATATATATATCAGTGGGGAACCCACTGGGCCTTCAAGGTATTCAGTGAAGGCCTAATAAAAAATATTGAAAGAATTTTTGTACTCCTAAATAATTATTGTATTTCTTTATTCTGTTTTATTTTGTTTTTATTTATTTATTTTACTCAATGAAATCATAGCTCTGAGTTTTATATTATTTTTATAAACTTCTCCTGGCAAACAATGGGGTTAATATAACAAAATGGAAAATGGACCAATCACAATTTTCCCTTTGATGGTATCTTGGTAAATCAGCGACACATTCTGGCAGGTAGGGCCTTCAGTAACTGCAACAAATGCCTGTGTAACTCAAGCAAATGTGGACACAAGTTGACAATGACAGTTGTCTTAGCCAATCATATTTTGTTAAATTGTGGGCGGGCTCATACCTGTCATCTTTCGGGGATTGGCGAATACTTACCAAACACCCCCTCCCTGCCCCTCTGCGCTCTGACGGGGCAATATTTTACTTGACCAAAATCACAAATAAACGGACTCTCACTGAAAAAATCTGATATCTGTCTGCATTCACGCTTTATTTAGAGAATTTTCAGCGCGTTACTTTCACACAAAAACACCGCTAAATAAGGCTCTAGTTCTCATGGTGTCGTAAAACGGCGCTACCTCCACTGCAGAGCCACAGCTGGCTACGAGGCTCTCGCCGCTTAGTGTATCAGTCCGTGGCGTTCCAGATATAAGCAAACGCAGGTAGTCTGTCAGGACAAAGAGACACTATGAGAACTAGAGCCTTATTTGGCGGTGTTTTTGTGTGAAAGTGACGCGATGTCAGATTTTTTCAGTGGGAGTCCGTTTATTTGTGTTTTTGATCAAGTAAAATATGGCTTCGTCTGAGTGCAGAGGAAACCAACAGAGGAGCAGGGAGGGGGTGTTTGGTGCGAGCGCTCTGGGCTTCTGCTGCACAAAAACACTGCTGTAGGGGTAATTTCTGCCCTAAACCTTGTGATAGGACCCAACTTGTTCCATCCTGGAGTATCACTTTAATGGATAAGCACCCAACTGTAGCTGTGAGTGAGAGAGGAGAAAAGAGAAGATCTAGTTGGCAGAACGTGAAGAGAAATGGCAGAAAGTAATGGAGAAGACTGTGTGGTTGCTGGATTACTTGAAACTTGTTTTTTTTTGTTTTTTGTTTTTTTTCAATTTTATATCTTATTTTTTTTAATTGTTTGAATTTGTGTTAGGTGTTGCAGTGTTCAGGCACATGATAAATATTTAATCCCACAAAACTATCAATATACTAAACTTCCATGTCACATGATTCTGGCTATTGTTTCAATTTCTTTTTTTGATTGTTTATTGCCACGTGTGGTCCCATGGTCCTACTGAAGGCCCAGTGGCTGGGGCTACGGTTCGCCTCTGATATATATATATATATATATATATATATATATATATATATATATATATATATATATATATATATATATATATTTATATATATATATATATATATATATATATATATATATATATATATATATATATATATATATATATATATATATTTATTTATATATAAATATATAAAATTATAAATTGTCTTACTTCCCATGACATGTTGTCATTAGTTCATCACATAAGAGTTTACATGCAAAAGGGTTGAACAACTTATCATAATATGTCAAACATCTTTCCATTGGACTTTTTTTCTGAATCTGTTTTTTTCTAAGTCAGGATTGGTAAATTTCTCCCTGGTCAATCTTGACTTCCTTACAATGGCTAAGGTTGGTTAAGAGATGCAGCCAAAAGCTGGGAGAACAACTGTGTCCTCAATCATTCAGACTTTTTGTGGAAAGAGAAGATCTTTGTTGTGATGTGGATGAGAATTTCTGGCCCAACATACAGAAACATAAGGAGGTGTAGGAAGACTGCACTGATCTGTAATTCCCACAGCACTGCATCAACAGTTTTCCCTAAAGAGACTGTCCTTATATGTTCATCACAATGATGGGGAAGGTCAACAGAGTGCAGCACAAACAGTGAAAGTAAAAATATGAATATTTTCCAGTCTCTTGTCATCAATCTCCCACATACACTTAGATGTAACTTACAATTTCCATTAACTGTCATCAAAGGTTTAGGCATAGTTTTACATCTGAACTTCCTTCCAGAGTACTCAACATGACTAAGCACTTCAACTTCTCTATCAATACACAGACACAAGGACTCATCATTCTGATGCACAGGCATGTTCACTGACACAGAAATTTACTTTTGAGGGATGAACTAAGAACTTTTGGAACAATACTGGCTTTTGCAGCTAATCGATGGTGTTTTGCTATTTGTACAAACTGTTCTGCAAAATGAACTTATTGTTTTGCAATTGGCAATGATGATTCGAGAAATGTACCAAAGCAACTGAAAAAAAACCTGTAATTCTTTTTCCAAATTTAATTTAGTATATATATATATATATATATATATATATATATATATATATATATATATATATATATATATATATATATCGCTGTCAGGTGATTAAAAAAAATCTAATAAATTACAAGATTTTTAATTAATTAATCTAATGAATCCCATTTTAATCTCATATCTGCTTAAGATCCCAAAATAAAGAATTTGAATTCCAGGACATTAAAATTACATTAAAAGACATTTAAAAATAAGGTGGGAATATATACAACACATTTTAGGTACCCTGAGGCATAAGGAACATATTATGAAAAGTTGTATGGTTCTATCTTTACAAAATCTACACAGTCCTGCACCTAAGATAAGCTGATTTGATTTTTAGGACGTTTTTTGCTTCTGTGCACATTTTTACTCGATGTGAACTCAATTTTCACTGCAATATAAAATTCTATACTTCTATGAGGTCAGGAGAACCAGGGCTAAAGGCTAAAAACTGTGAGGAACTATGTACAAAACACTTTTTTCAAGTCTTGGATCAAAGAAAAGTGAAGTATTTTCAGTTTAACATGCTCTAAACACACAAACTGTTACTCATTGGTGCAGAGCAACCCCAAGCTGCACATGACACCAGGAAGATGGAAGGAAATTTTCAAAGAATTCTTTAGATTTAAATACATGACATTTATCGATCATTCAGGGCTTGTTTGATGCAGTAAAAAGTGTAAAATTCCCTGTTTTTTTTTTTTTTTTTTTTTTTTTTTTTTTTTTTTACAGAATTGAGCTAGAGCAAACGGTTGATTTTCTGTAGATTTTCAAAAAGGACGTGTGAATAAACGAGATGTGGACGGCAGTCCCCTGAACAGTGCTCTCTCTAACCCCCGGTGCAAAGCATGTAGCTGACGTCAGTTGTGATACATTCAGGGACCGTCGGAAATTTGAAAATCTGACGAGAACACCACTTTTTCTATGTAGGACAAACGGTTTGTAAATGCTAGGCATTTGAAAATAAGTGCGTCTTTGAATGCCTCGCGTGTTTGGGATCCAGATTAATCTGCGTTCATTTTTACAACGCGTTAATTTGCGGTGTCATTAATTAATCAAATTAACGTGTTAAAATGACAGCCCTAATATATATATATATATATATATATATACATATATATATCAGTGGCGATTGCTCTAAGACTGCAAGGGAAGCTCAGCTTCCCCTAAAATGGCCCCCAAAAAGTGGTGCAATGTACTGCTGTGTGTACATTTCATTGACAAAATGAATTCCTTCATCTTTTGTTCAGAATCAGCTACCTATCACAGGTAACTGGCTTGACCTCCTCCTCGTTCATCCCCGCAGCATCTCAGCACTTAAACACAGTCAGATGCTGGGCGTCTTCTGACTTCACGGAGAAGCGGGTTGTTCCACTGTGGAAACTGGACGGTTATTGGATAAACGCTGGGCTTTGTCTCGTCCTCGAACACTAAGCGTCTCTGAGGGTCTATGAGACAGTGGGCTGGCCTGGACGCTGGGCTTCTGCATGATGATTGGATGTTCTGTCAGAGGCTGAATCCCTTTTTGATTGACAGTTAAATGAGCCAGTCAGCGATCTTGAAGTATAACCCTCTACCGGAGCATCTTCTCAGTTGTACATTCAGTTGTTCTGGACTGATTCGGTGGCTTTAACGATCCCAAGCGAGTTTACCTTTCTTAAAAACGACGAGCGTTGTGTTTAAAGAGCCTGAGCCTGAAAACAGGCAGTATCCTGAGGTCTTTGACATCATAATCACAAGAAGCACCTGTGGAGAAATGAACTGGAGAAATATACACAGAAACATATACTCACCTACACATATAGGGGTACAGGTGGCAGTACAGAATATTGGGTTTGATTTAGGTCAGGTGATCATGCCAAGGTGTGATCATGCAGATGTGCCCCCGCTGTTCCCAGAGGCCAAACACGCACTGAGACAGCCCTCATATCCGGGCATCTAGCAGCCACAACAGAGCACAGGGCCCAGACAGACCACCACGGAGACAGCAGCACGCCAACCCAGGAGGAGGCAAGGAGGGAGCGTCCCGGGAAGGCTAGAGGCAGGCCCCCGACACTGCGGAGGGAGGACCCCAGGGGGCCAGGGACTGAGGCCTACAGGCCCCGCTAGACGCAGGGCCCCCGATCGAGTGCAGGGGGTAGGACCCGGGGTCACCTGTGCCCAAGGGCCACTCACCCCCGAGGAGGGAGGGTTCGGCCAGGTACCCGGGAGGACGGACCCAGCCCAGGCCACCACCCATCACGAGTCGGTGCCAGCCCCCAGCGCACCCGGCCAGACACCGGAGACCACAGAAGTCCTCTCCCCAAAAAACCCAGTGTCCCCCTTACACAACCCCCTGTCCCAACCCACCCCTATCCCCCTCTCATCTGTACCCCAGCTCACCAGCCCTCCACCGTGGACCCTGACACCCGCACATAAACATTCTGTCCATCCATACCCATACGTTGACACAACAGCACAACGACACCACAGCACCACAAGACGACCACACAACAACATCACAACACGGCAGCACCATATCACATCACTCTCGGAGCCTCCAGCCACTCAGGTGGTGAAATATACCCTCCTTTTCCTCCTCACTCACCAAAAAAAAATAAAAAATAAAAAATAAATTTTCAAAAAAGGATTAAATAAATAAATAAATAAATAAATAAGTAAATAAATAAATAAATAAATAAATAAGTCAATATAAAGCCATGGGCATCCCCCGGGGCGCCGCAGGAACCCCGCTGTGCCACTTGCCCAGAACCCAAGGCAGCGGATTCCCTTTTTTACCCCATGCCCCAGGGGGCACAGTAGAAACAGGGGTGTGAGAAGAGCCCACCTCTGATTTGGTGGCTTTCAATTTTTTTGTTATCCATAGTTCTGACAATTCTTCGTCTGTACGTTTTCAGTACCACTCTGACTTCTCATAGACTCAATCAATTTTACTGAAGAATAACAGAGATTTTTTTAAGTTTAAATTCTTACATTTTAAAATGGAGTAATATCTCTGGTGTTTTGGTTGGCTTTTAATTATTATTATTATTATTATTATTATTATTATTTTTTATTTTTTTTATTTTTTTTTGTTATCCATAAGTTCCTACAATTCTTGGTCTGTATGTTTTCAGTGCCACTCTGACTTCTCACCATAGAATAGAACTTATTGTCATTGTAACAAGTACAACGAAATTGAAATCGCAGCAGCAATCAAGAAAACAAAAGTAAGAAAGTACAAAAAGGTCCATAAGAAAAAATATGATGACAGCTTGTCTATCATTCTCCAGTTCAGCCAGCTATTGCTGGGTTAGCATGGATAGCTTGTCCATCTTATTGGAGATAGATCTTAAGTATCCAATAACGATGGATCCAACAGGTCTAGGTCTCTAACAGGTCCATGTCGTCACTTCTTAGTTCACACCTGAGAACCATCACGTCGTCCTCACCTCCTACTCCTCACCTTGTAGGAAGACATCAGGCCTTACACCAGTTAGCGTTGACATGCTACAGGCTGCAAACAGCTGAGTTCACCATGTAAACAATGCAGCCATGGTTACATGTAGGATCTCCAGACAAACACAGGAGCAAAAGTAGTAAAAATATCACTTAGCCACAAAAAGTTTGGTGTCCATGACCAACAAATGAGCCACACAAAGTAATGATCCACTCCAAATACAAAGATTACAAAATAAGAGACGAAAAAATTACTAGAAAAGAGAGAGCTGCTGCAAAGGCAGCCATAACCAACAGAGCGGCGCCTAGCAATATGTTGTACTTTGTTATCTATATTTATCTTATTTGTGTTAACTGAAACATATTCCTACCTGTACAATAATATATTTCTTCATTGCTGCTCTGGGTGCTCCATAAAACCCTATTCAGTGCCACTACAAGCTTAATCTTTATAATTAGACTTTTAAGACTTTAATCTGACACGTGAACTGCAGGTGTCTTGCCGCCCTGCTCTTGCACTCCATGAACACTGCTCAAACAGGGTGTATATCAGCGGATCATGGCTGACGACCTCAACACCTTCTACTGCCCCTCTCCTCTCTGCAGTCACTCTGCCCCCCCCCTGCCACCACCCACTGACACTGAGCCCCTCATCTCAACTCCATCTCACCCCCGGGGCTCCAGCACACCCAACCCCCAGACCCTCCAAGTGAGCCAGGAGGAAGAGACCCGGCTGCTGCAGGGACAAAAAAACAGGAAAGCTCCAGGCCCTGACGGGGTTTCCCCCTCCTGTCTGCGAGCCTGTGCAGACCAGCTAGCTCCTGTCTTCACCCAACTCTTCAACTGGAGCTGGGTGTGGTCCCCTCCTGCTTCAAGCGCTCCACCATCATGCCCGTCCCCAAGAAACCCACCATCTCAGGACTAAATGACTACAGGCCTGTCACGCTGACATCTGTGGTCATGAAGACCTTTGAGCGGCTGGTGTTGGCCCACCTGAAGACCCTCACAAAGGACCTGCTGGACCCCCTGCAGTGTGCCTACCGGGCAAACAGATCAGTGGACGACGCTGTCAACTTGGGGCTGCATTACATCCTGCAGCACCTGGATCGTCCTGGGACCTATGCACGTGCCCTTTTTGTGGACTTCAGCTCGGCCTTCAACACTGTGCTCCAAACTGGCCCAGCTCACTGTGCCTCCTGCACTCTGTCAGTGGATCTACAGCTTTCTGACTGACAGAAGTCAGCAGGTGAGGCTGGGGCAGGCCATTTCGGACATTCGGACCATCAGCACACGACTCCCCAACGATGTGTCCTGTCGCCGCAGACGACATCACCATCATCGGTCTCATCCAGGACGGTGATGAGACTGCTTACAGACAGCAAGTGGATCATCTGGTGCTCTGGTGTAGTCAGAACAACCTGGAGCTGAACTCGCCCAAGACGGTGTAGATGATAGTGGACTTTAGGAGACATCCCCCCGCCCGGTCCCCCCTCACAGTCCTCAACAGCCCGGTGTCCATTGTGGAGAACTTCAGATTCCTGGGCACAATCATCACGCAGGATCTGAAGTGGGAGCAGAACATCAGCTCCATCCTCAAGAAGGCTCAGCAGCGGATGTACTTCCTGCGCCTCCTGAGGAGACATGGACTGCCCCCTGAGCTGCTGCTGCAGTTCTACACTGCAGTCATCGAGTCCGTTCTGTGCTCCTTCCATCACTGTGTGGTTTGGAGCTGCCACCAGGCAGGACCTATTCAGAATGCAGCGCACTGTGAGGACTGCTGAGCGCATCATTGGTGTCCTCCTGCCCTCCATCCAGGACCTCTACTGCTCTAGGACTCAGAGGAGAGCAGGAAACATTGTGAGGGACTCCACTCACCCTGCTCACGGACTCTTTGAACTGCTCCCATCCAGCAAGCGCCTCAGAGCTCTGCGGACCAGGACAAGCCGGCACAGGAGTAGTTTCTATCCGTCTGCAGTCTCCATATTAAATTATCAAAACTGTAACTAACACTGGCACCTTTTTAAAACAGTTTACAGCTGCACTACGGACCGCACAGTTGCACTTTTCCACCTTCAATTGTAAATATCCCAGTATTCTGTAAATATTTCTGATGCACATTTTATCCAAGCCCTTTTCTACACCCACATCTTTTTATTTATCTATTTTTTTTATTGTTATGATTATGTGTCATGTTTGTGTGTACCTCTTGTACTAGAGACAACAACTGCCGGAGTCAAATTCCTTGTATGTGTTGCATACTTGGCAATAAAAACCGATTCTGATACTGCTTCTGAATCAGTACAGCACGCACAATGCAACCTTTTCTCAGAACAGTACTCAATTTGTTTATTGACCAAGGGCGCCATCTAGCGACCATATTTAACTCATACACTTATCTAACAGCAAACACAGGAAAAGATACAAATCAGTGTCATCTTATAATGCTTTTAATATTTTGTCATACACAAGTCCGTTTCGCTCTAAAAATTATTTTGGTTCAAACAAACAATGTAATTCAGGTTGCAATATCTTAAATTTGTTTTAATGTCATCACTATTAGGAGGATCACTGAGCAGAAATTCAGATCACCTATCATTGTTCTCCTTCGCTTTTTCCTGCAGTAGCTGTCACACTTGACAACCAACACATGAAAAAACAAAAGCAACTGCGTGAGAGCTAACGGTATGATTTTCAATTGTGATTCTAAATTATAGGTCATTTCTAGGTGTTTCTCGCTCTGCAAAGCATTTTGGTACATTACCACGACTCTGCGATGCAGGTACAAGAGAACTGTGGAATCATTGTGCGTCTTTAAAATAATAATATTTTGCTGTTTTGGCATCCAGCATGTTATTGTTGTGCTTTCTATGATCATTGCGCCTTTCTGCATTCTCTGTCCTCTTTAGCATTTTCCTGCAAAAGCTGTGAGATATCAGATATGACCCCCGAGACGTGAGAAACTTTCAAATTTAAGGGGACGACAGTTGCGAATGAGTGTACCTGAAGTTCAAAGTTTCAAATTTAAATTATATGTCATTAATAGGTTTTTCTGGCTAAGGAAAGGCGTTTTGGTGCATAACCGGGATTCTATGATGCAGTTGCATGAGAACTGTACAAATCAATTGTGCTTTTGTGACACAATCACTAAAATGAATAAATCCGAGTACACTTCGAGTGTCCTGAGCCTTTTCGGCTTTGTTTTTTAATGCAGCATGTTATTGTGTTTTTCGCGTTGTTTCTCGCTCTACAGAGCGTTTGGGGTCATCAAAATGAATCTTTGATGCAGGCACAAGAACAACTGTGGAATCATTATGCTTTTGAGACACTATTACTGAAATGAGCATAGCAGAGTACAAATACATGTACTTCCGTGTCCTAATCCTTTTGGCATCCACGATGTAATTGGAGTGCTTTCTATGGTCATTGCAAATTTCTGCATTCTCTGTCCTCTTTAGCTTTTCCCTGCAAATGCTGTGACATTTGACCCCAAAAACGTGAGAAACTTTCAGATTCAAGCGAAGACAATTGCGAATGAGTTGAAAGTTTGATTAAAATAATATGTCATTTTGATGTTTTTCTCGCTAAAGCAAAGCGTTTTAGTGCTTACCTTGACTCTATGATGCAGGTACAGGGGAACTGTAAACACAATTGTGCTTTTGTCACACACTTACTAAAATGAGTAAATCAGAGTACTTTTCCCGTTTCATGAGATTTTTCGGTGCTGATTTGTCTCATTGAGCATGTTGTCTAGTCCTCTTGGTGTTTCTCGCCCCGCGAAGCGTTTTGGTTCATTCCAGCGACTCTCTCATGCAGATTCAAGAAAGACCGAGGAATTATTATGCTTTTGTGACACTATTACTGAATGAGCAAAACAGAGCACAAATACATGTTATTCCGTGTCCTGAGCCTTTCCTGTGCTGTTTTGGCATCCAGCATGTAATTTGAGTGATTTCTATGGTCATTGCAAATTTCTGCATTCTCTGTCCTGTTTAGCTTGTTCCTGCAAATGCTGCGATATTTTACCCCCAAAACGTGAGAAACTTTCAGTTTCAAGGGAGGACAATTGCAAATAAGAGTTGAAAGTTTGATTAAAATAACATGTCAGTTTGATGTTTTTCTCGCTAAAGCAAAGCGTTTTTGGTGCTTAACCACGACTCTATGATGCAGGTACATGGGAACTGTAAACACAATTGTGCTTTAATCACAAACTAACAGGAATGAGTAAATCCGAGTACATTTCCCGTTTCCTGAGCCTTTTCGGTGTTTATTTTGTCTCATTCAGCATGTTGGTAAGTCCTTTTGGTGTTTCTCGCCCCGCAAAGCGTTTTGGTTCATCAGCGACTCTCTCATGCAGTTTTGAGAATGACCGAGGAATTATTATGCTTTTGTGACTCTGTTACTGAATGAGCAAAACAGAGTACAAATACATGTAATTCCGTGTCCTGAGCCTTTTCAGTGCTCTTTTGGCATACAGCATGTTATTGTAGTCATTTCTATGGCCATTCAAAATTTCAGCATTCTCTGTCCTCTTTAGCTTTTTCCTGCAGATGCTATGACATATGACCCCCAAAACGTGAGAAATTTTCAGTTTCAAGGGAGGACAATTGCAAATAAGAGTTGAAAGTTTGATTAAAATAACATGTCAGTTTGATGTTTTTCTCGCTAAAGCAAAGCGTTTTTGGTGCTTAACCACGACTCTATGATGCAGGTACATGGGAACTGTAAACACAATTGTGCTTTTGTCACAAACTAACAGAAATGAGTAAATCCGAGTACATTTCCCGTTTCCTGAGCCTTTTCGGTGTTGATTTGTCTCATTCAGTATGTTGGCTAGTCCTTTTGGTGTTTCTCGCCCCGCAAAGCGTTTTGGTTCATTCCAGCGACTCTCTCATGCAGATTCAAGAAAGACCGAGGAATTTTTATGCTTTTGTGACACTGTTACTGAATGAGCAAAACAGAGTACAAATACATGTTATTCCGTGTCCTGAGCCTTTTCAGTGCTGTTTTGGCATACAGCATGTTATTGTAGTCATTTCTACGGCCATTCAAAATTCTGCATTCTCTGTCCTCTTTAGCTTTTTCCTGCAAATGCTGCGATATTTGACCCCCAAAACGTGAGAAACTTTCAGTTTCAAGGGAGTACAATTGCAAATAAGAGTTGAAAGTTTGATTAAAATAACATGTTATTTTGATGTTTTTCTCGCTAAAGCAAAGCGTTTTTGGTGCTTAACCTCGACTCTTTGATGCAGGTACATGGGAACTGTAAACACAATTGTGCTTTTGTCACAAACTAACAGAAATGAGTAAATCCGAGTACATTTCCCGTTTCCTGAGCCTTTTCGGTGTTGATTTGTCTCATTCAGCATGTTGGCTTAGTCCTTTTGGTGTTTCTCGCCCCGCAAAGCGTTTTGGTTCATCCAGAGACTCTCTCATGCAGATTCAAGAAAGACCGAGGAATTATTATGCTTTTGTGACACTGTTACTGAATGAGCAAAACAGAGTACAAATACATGTTATTCCGTGTCCTGAGCCTTTTCAGTGCTCTTTTGGCATACAGCATGTTATTGTAGTCATTTCTATGGCCATTCAAAATTTCTGCATTCTCTGTCCTCTTTAGCTTTTTCCTGCAAATGCTGCGATATTTGACCCCCAAAACGTGAGAAACTTTCAGTTTCAAGGGAGTACAATTGCAAATAAGAGTTGAAAGTTTGATTAAAATAACATGTCAGTTTGATGTTTTTCTCGCTAAACCAAAGCGTTTTTGGTGCTTAACCTCGACTCTTTGATGCAGGTACATGGGAACTGTAAACACAATTGTGCTTTTGTCACAAACTAACAGAAATGAGTAAATCCGAGTACATTTCCCGTTTCCTGAGCCTTTTCGGTGTTGATTTGTCTCATTCAGCATGTTGGCTTAGTCCTTTTGGTGTTTCTCGCCCCGCAAAGCGTTTTGGTTCATCCAGCGACTCTATGATGCAGATTCAAGAAAGACCGAGGAATTATTATGCTTTTGTGACACTATCACTGAATGAGCAAAACAAGGTACAAATATATGTAATTCCGTGTCCTGAGTCTTTTCAGTGCTCTTTTGGCATACAGCATGTTATTGTAGTCATTTCCATGGCCATTTAAAATTTCTGCATTCTCTGTCCTCTTTAGCTTTTTCCTGCAGATGCTATGACATTTGACCCCAAAACGTGAGAAACTTTCAGATTCAAGGGAAGACAATTGCGAATGAGTTGAAAGTTTGATTAAAATAATATGTCATTTTGATGTTTTTCTCGCTAAAGCAAAGCGTTTTAGTGCTTACCTTGACTCTATGATGCAGGTACAGGGGAACTGTAACACAATTGTGCTTTTGTCACACACTTACTATAATGAGTAAATCAGAGTACGTTTCCCGTTTCATGAGATTTTTCGGTGTTGATTTGTCTCATTGAGCATGTTGTCTAGTCCTCTTGGTTTTCTCGCCCCGCAAAGCGTTTTGGTTCATTCCAGCGACTCTCTCATGCAGATTCAAGAAAGACCGAGGAATTATTATGCTTTTGTGACACTATTACTGAATGAGCAAAACAGAGCACAAATACATGTTATTCCGTGTCCTGAGCCTTTCCTGTGCTGTTTTGGCATCCAGCATGTAATTTGAGTGATTTCTATGGTCATTGCAAATTTCTGCATTCTCTGTCCTGTTTAGCTTTTTCCTGCAAATGCTGCGATATTTTACCCCCAAAACGTGAGAAACTTTCAGTTTCAAGGGAGGACAATTGCAAATAAGAGTTGAAAGTTTGATTAAAATAACATGTCAGTTTGATGTTTTTCTCGCTAAACCAAAGCGTTTTTGGTGCTTAACCTCGACTCTTTGATGCAGGTACATGGGAACTGTAAACACAATTGTGCTTTTGTCACAAACTAACAGAAATGAGTAAATCCGAGTACATTTCCCGTTTCCTGAGCCTTTTCGGTGTTGATTTGTCTCATTCAGCATGTTGGCTTAGTCCTTTTGGTGTTTCTCGCCCCGCAAAGCGTTTTGGTTCATCCAGCGACTCTATGATGCAGATTCAAGAAAGACCGAGGAATTATTATGCTTTTGTGACACTATCACTGAATGAGCAAAACAAGGTACAAATATATGTAATTCCGTGTCCTGAGTCTTTTCAGTGCTCTTTTGGCATACAGCATGTTATTGTAGTCATTTCCATGGCCATTTAAAATTTCTGCATTCTCTGTCCTCTTTAGCTTTTTCCTGCAGATGCTATGACATTTGACCCCAAAACGTGAGAAACTTTCAGATTCAAGGAAAGACTATTGCGAATGAGTTGAAAGTTTGATTAAAATAATATGTCATTTTGATGTTTTTCTCACTAAAGCAAAGCGTTTTAGTGCTTACCTTGACTCTATGATGCAGGTACAGGGGAACTGTAACACAATTGTGCTTTTGTCACACACTTACTATAATGAGTAAATCAGAGTACTTTTCCCGTTTCATGAGATTTTTCGGTGTTGATTTGTCTCATTGAGCATGTTGTCTAGTCCTCTTGGTGTTTCTCGCCCCGCAAAGCGTTTTGGTTCATTCCAGCGACTCTCTCATGCAGATTCAAGAAAGGCCGAGGAATTATTATGCTTTTGTGACACTATTACTGAATGAGCAAAACAGAGCACAAATACATGTAATTCCGTGTCCTGAGCCTTTCCTGTGCTGTTTTGGCATCCAGCATGTAATTTGAGTGATTTCTATGGTCATTGCAAATTTCTGCATTTTCTGTCCTGTTTAGCTTTTTCCTGCAAATGCTGCGATATTTTACCCCCAAAACGTGAGAAACTTTCAGTTTCAAGGGAGGACAATTGCAAATAAGAGTTGAAAGTTTGATTAAAATAACATGTCAGTTTAATGTTTTTCTCGCTAAAGCAAAGCGTTTTTGGTGCTTAACCACGACTCTATGATGCAGGTACATGGGAACTGTAAACACAATTGTGCTTTTGTCACAAACTAACAGGAATGAGTAAATCCGAGTACATTTCCCGTTTCCTGAGCCTTTTCGGTGTTGATTTGTCTCATTGAGCATGTTGGTTAGTCCTTTTGGTGTTTCTCGCCCCGCAAAGCGTTTTGGTTCATCCAGCGACTCTATAATGCAGTTTTGAGAATGACCGAGGAATAATTATGCTTTTGTGACTCTGTTACTGAATGAGCAAAACAGAGTACAAATACATGTTATTCCGTGTCCTGAGCCTTTTCAGTGCTCTTTTGGCATACAGCATGTTATTGTAGTCATTTCTATGGCCATTCAAAATTTCTGCATTCTCTGTCCTCTTTAGCTTTTTTTCTGCAGATGCTACGACATTTGAACCCCAAAACGTGAGAAATTTTCAGTTTCAAGGGAGGACAATTGCAAAAAAGAGTTGAAAGTTTGATTAAAATGACATGTCATTTTGATGTTTTTCTCGCTAAAGCAAAGCGTTTTTGGTGCTTAACCACGACTCTATGATGCAGGTACATGGGAACTGTAAACACAATTGTGCTTTTGTCACAAACTAACAGAAATGAGTAAATCCGAGTACATTTCCCGTTTCCTGAGCCTTTTCGGTGTTGATTTGTCTCATTCAGTATGTTGGCTAGTCCTCTTGGTGTTTCTCGCCCCGCAAAGCGTTTTGGTTCATTCCAGCGACTCTCTCATGCAGATTCAAGAAAGACCCAGGAATTTTTATGCTTTTGTGACACTGTTACTGAATGAGCAAAACAGAGTACAAATACATGTAATTCCGTGTCCTGAGCCTTTCCTGTGCTGTTTTGGCATCCAGCATGTTATTTGAGTGATTTCTATGGTCATTGCAAATTTCTGCATTCTCTGTCCTGTTTAGCTTTTTCCTGCAAATGCTGTGACATTTGACCCCCAAAACGTGAGAAACTTTCAGTTTCAAGGGAGTACAATTGCAAATAAGAGTTGAAAGTTTGATTAAAATAATATGTTATTTTGATGCTTTTCTCGCTAAAGCAAAAAGTTTTTGGTGCTTAACCACGACTCTATGATGCAGGTACATGGGAACTGTAAACACAATTGTGCTTTTGTCACACACTTACTATAATGAGTAAATCCGAGTACTTTTCCCGTTTCCTGAGCCTTTTCGGTGTTGATTTGTCTCATTGAGCATGTTGTCTAGTCCTCTTGGTGTTTCTCGCCCCGCAAAGCGTTTTGGTTCATTCCAGCGTCTCTCTCATGCAGACTCAAGAAGGACCGAGGAATTATTATGCTTTTTGTGACACTATTACTGAATGAGCAAAACAGATCACAAATACATGTTATTCCGTGTCCTGAGCCTTTCCTGTGCTGTTTTGGCATCCAGCATGTAATTTGAGTGATTTCTATGGTCATTGCAAATTTCTGCATTCTCTGTCCTGTTTAGCTTTTTCCTGCAAATGCTGCGATATTTTACCCCCAAAACGTGAGAAACTTTCAGTTTCAAGGGAGGACAATTGCAAATAAGAGTTGAAAGTTTGATTAAAATAACATGTCAGTTTGATGTTTTTCTCGCTAAAGCAAAGCGTTTTTGGTGCTTAACCACGACTCTATGATGCAGGTACATGGGAACTGTAAACACAATTGTGCTTTTGTCATAAACTAACAGAAATGAGTAAATCCGAGTACATTTCCCGTTTCCTGAGCCTTTTCGGTGTTGATTTGTCTCATTCAGCAATGTTGGTTAGTCCTTTTGGTGTTTCTCGCCCCGCAAAGCGTTTTGGTTCATCCAGCGACTCTCTCATGCAGTTTTGAGAATGACCGAGGAATAATTATGCTTTTGTGACTCTGTTACTGAATGAGCAAAACAGAGTACAAATACATGTAGATACGTGTCCTGAGCCTTTTCAGTGCTGTTTTGGCATCCTGCATGTAATTTGAGTGATTTCTATGGTCATTGCAAATTTCTGCATTCTCTGTCCTCTTTAACTTTTTCCTGTAAATGCTGTGACATTTGACCCCCAAAACGTGAGAAACTTTCAGTTTCAAGGGAGGACAATTGCAAATAAGAGTTGAAAGTTTGATCAAAATAATATGTTATTTTGATGTTTTTCTCGCTAAAGGAAGCGTTTTTGATGCTAAACCACGACTCTATGATGCAGGTACATGGGAACTGTAAACACAATTGTGCTTTTGTCACAAACTAACACAAATAAGTTAATCCGAGTACGTTTACCGTTTCCTGAGCCTTTTCGGTGTTGATTTGTCTCATTCAGCATGTTGTCTAGTCCTTTTGGTGTTTCTCGCCCCGCAAAGCGTTTTGGTTCATTCCAGCGACTCTATGATGCAGATTCAAAGAAGACCGAGGAATTATTATGCTTTTGTGACACTATTACTGAATGAGCAAAACAGAGTACAAATACATGTAGATACGTGTCCTGAGCCTTTTCTGTGCCGTTTTGGCATCCAGCATGTAATTTGAGTAATTTCTATGGCCATTGCAAATTTCTGCATTCTCTGTCCTCTTTAGCTTTTTCCTGCAAATGCTATGACATTTGACCCCCAAAACGTGAGAAACTTTCAGTTTCAAGGGAGGACAATTGCAAATAAGAGTTGAAAGTTTGATCAAAATAATATGTTATTTTGATGTTTTTCTCGCTAAAGCAAAGCGTTTTTGGTGCTTCACCACGACTCTATGATGCAGGTACATGGGAACTGTAACACAATTGTGCCTTTGTCACAAACAAACAGAAATGAGTAAATCAGAAACTTTTCCCGTTGCATGGTGTTGATTTGTCTCATTCAGCATGTTGTCTAGTCCTTTTGGTGTTTCTCGCCCCGCAAAAGGTTTCGGTTCATTCCAGCGACATGCAGTTTTAAGAAAGACCGAGGAATTATTATGCTTTTGTGACACTATTACTGAAATGAGCAAAACAGAGTACAAATACATGTTATTCCCTGCCTGAGCCTATAATGGCATCCAGCAGGGTATTGTAGTGCTTTCTATGATTCTTGCACCTTAATGCATTCTCTGTCCTCTTTAGCTTTTTTTTATGTAAAAGCTGTGATATTTAACATCCAAAACGTGAGAAACTTTCAAATTCAAAGGGAAAACAAGCGAAAAAGTGTTCTTAAAGCTTGATTTGAATAATATGTTATAAATAGGTTTTTCTCGCTAAGGCAAGGCGTTTTGGAGCTTAACCACGACTCTTATATGCAGGTGCATTAGAACTGTCCAAATCAGTAGTGCATTTGTGACACAATCACGAAAATTCCTAGTTCAGAGAATTTCTTCTACGTACTGAGCCTTTTCGGTGTTGTTTTGTCATGCCGCATGTTATTGTGTTTTTTTATGTGTGTGTGTGTGTGTGTGTGTGTTTGTTTCTCGCCCTGCAAAGAGTTTTGGTATATTACACTATCTCTTTGAATCAGGTACGAGAAAACTGTGGAATCATTATGCTTTTGAGACACTATTACTGAAACGAGCAACTCAGAGTACAAATCCATGTAATTCCGTGTCCTGAGCCTTATTTCGACATCCAGCATGTCATTGTTGTTCTTTTTGTGATCAATTGCACTACTGTGTTGTCTCTGTCCTCTTAAGCTTTTTCCTGCAAAAGCGCTGGTATCTGACCCCCAAACCTGAGAAACTTTCAGATTCAAGGGAAGATAATCCGCGAATGTGTGTACCTAGAGTTTAAAATTTGATTAAAATAATATGTCATTTTAATGTTTTTTTCTCGCTAAAGCGAAGCGTTTTTGGTGCTTGGTGTGGTTACAACTCTGTGATGCAGGTACATGGGAACTGTAAAATAATAATGCTTTTCTCTAAAAACACGAGAAACTTTCAAATTCAAGGGAAAACAATCGCGAATAAGTGTTCTTAAAGCTTAAAGTATGATTTTGAATAATATGTCATTAATAGGTTTATCTCGCTAAAGCAAAGCGTTTTGGCGCTTAACCACGATTCTATGATGCAGGTGCATGAGAACTGTGCAAATCAATAATGCTTTTGAGACACACTCACCGAAATGAGAAAATCAGAGTACACCTCCGGTGTCCCGAGCCTTTTCGGTGTTGTTTTGTCTTACAGTATGTTGTTGTGTTTTCTTGGTGTTTCTTGCTCTGCAAAGCGCTTTGGCTCATTTGCAGAGCGATGCAGGTTAAAGAGAACTGTGGAATCATTGTGCTTTTGTGACACACTAACTGAAACGAGTAGTTTAGAGTACATTATCCGTGTCCTGAGCCTTTTCGCGATTGTTTTGTCATACAGCATGTTTCTTGCTCCGCAACGCATGATTAGCGTTTAAGTCATAGTGAAATGAGCAAATCAGAGTACAAATCCATGTAATTCCGTGTCGTGAGCCTTTTATGTGCTTTTATGGCTAAAGCAAAGCGTTTTTGGTCCTTTACAACGACTCTATGATGCAGATTAACGGGAACTGTAACAAAATTAAGCTTTTGACACTACTACTGAAATGAGTAAACCAGAGTACACTTCCAGTGTCCTGAGCCTCTTCGTTGCTGTTTTGTCATACAGCATGGTGATGTTGCGCTTTTGTCATTACACATCAATACCTCTGCTTTCTCTCTCCTTTTTAGCTTTTCATATTTGACATAGAACACACACGAGTTACATCAAAATGACTTCGGGAACAGTCCAACATGTTTTAATGAGAACTTAAAGCACGATTTAAAATATTTTTTCATTTTCCTTTATCGCTCTGCAAACCTTTTTTCTTTCACTAAACAGGTCCATTGGTATTGCCGTCCTCACTACTTTGTCACTTAATCACTTCTGTGTGATCTAGGTTGTACAAAAATCCATCTTATTCACTGTTGTGCGTTTTCAGTGCTGTTTTGGCATCCGGCATAGTACTGTTGTGATTACTGTCATCATTTCATATTTCTGCTATCTCTGCCCTCCGTAGACTTTTCCTGTGTTGCATTCATATCCAGGAGAAAACAATCGGAAAAGGTGTGTTCAAGAGTGATTTTGAATGATGAACAAAAAGCTTTCAAAATCAAACATCAAACGCTTGAGTTACCTACAAAAAGCTGACAGACGCAATAAAGATGTCTTCAGCATCTCAAATCATAAATTGAATCATGACATGGTGTTTTTTGCTCTGCAAAGCCTTATATGCATAAAACTGTGATGTGCTCTTTATTTCGATCAGTATTTAATTAACACATAATTGCAGAATGCGATATCAGCAAGTTTTACTGCCTTTATGGTACTTGGAACTAAAACGTGCAAAGCTGTACATTGTGACCACAAGATGGCAGCATGTGACTACAAGTGGAATCACCGCAAAACAATTTCATCTTCAGTATTCAGGCTGAACAATATTGAACTGGAAAGGTGCCTTGCAGTAAATGCGTTGAAAGGCTGACACCAAATACTGCAATGCAAAACTGTGAAGTTAATTGCACAAAAGCAGTGCATGACAACTGAAAATGCAAAACATGTAAAATAAAAACTACATTAAGTTGACAAAATGTGAAATAATATTGCACAGAGCTGCAAAAACATATGCCTGTGGAAAGACAGTGAAGATCATTGTCTTTACACCCCGGGAATAAACTACTTTCTGGGAAGAAGAACCAACCACTTCCACAGCAAGTGATACTTCATCATGTAAAGCCTAAATGAAAAACATACACACAGATGCATGCATGATGCACGCACACACACACACACACACACACACACACACACACACACACACACACACACACACACACACACACACACACACACACACACACACAAACACACAGACAAACGAAAGTTGAGTTTATGTGTATATTCACGTGTAGTCTATTATTGTCTCATTTTAGTCTGTTGGAGCTATTCAGTGACCTGATCCCCATCCATTCACAAGAGAGGGCCACAAGAAAAAGATCTAAACCACCAAGCTACAACCTCACAAGTGAGGAACACCTTAGCTACATTGCCACAAAAAATAAAACCAAACCAAAGCAATCAAAACAAAAAAAAAATACAAAAGGGCAAAAAGGTCAACAGGAAAACACAGCAAGACAACCAGCCATGTCACTTCTGTAAGGCTCGCCATGGTAGCCCTGATGATTCAAAGGCAACAGAGGAATGGATCATCAAGTCTCTAACTGCTCGGTCAGGTGCCATGAGAGCTGTGGCGAAAAGAACGGCATCTGTGGCGATGATGGCTTCACCTGTTAGGAATGTGTCTAAATTCGTGTTTTAAGTAACAGTATTTGCATAAATCCCATTTTAAGGCCTATTAGGTTGCAGTTTCTATTGTTTTTATCAATGTGTTTTATGCCAAAGTTCACATTGCCATTTGCGATGAGCATATCAGTTGGTGTCAATTTATTCATTAATTTATTCATCATTTACTATGTAATTAATTTTCCTGATAATATGAAATTGTTCTGATAAATTATGTTGCCACATCGATAGTTGTTTTACAATAAAAATTAATGACTATCCCTTTGCAGCTGGACTGGCCCAACTTACCCGATAAGCGTCCCATTTACCTGAACTCTGCTTGTGTAAAAAAGTTGGCACAGCTGACCTATCAAGACCTGTAGGGCCTAAAGAAAATACTGCATAATTCCAACACAAAATGTAAAGAAAACAACCATTATTATACGCAATAAAAACCACATTTTAATAGAATGCATTGTTTTTTGTAAATGCCTGAAGCTATTTACCAGGAAGTGGCCCAATTTAGCTGATGTCACCCTACATTGTGACCACAAGATGGCAGCATGTGACTACAAGTGAAATCACTGCAAAAACATGTCTTCATCTTCAGTATTCAGGCTAAACAATATTGAATTAAAGATACACCACCCACCAAACCCAGTTATGAAATTAATGGTACAGGCGTAATTTTAGTATGTTCTGTCTTGATGTGCGCGCTGCACAGGATCTCATGTGTTCACCTCTGCTTTATTGTTCGAACGGTGGCACAGCAGCAGCCTTTGGTTTTCTCTTCAAGCCCCTCAAACCTTTTCTGAAGATTTTCTGAGTTTCCTATCTCTCATTTACCTGCAGGAAGCCTTGTCTCCATTGTAACTCCACATCACTCATCCTTCCTTGCTGGACATGACTGACCTGTTTTCTTGAGCTCCATGTCATTTAAATCCTCTTCACCTTTGGCTGCTATAGAAATACAACGACAGTTACTGACAACATACTTTAAACAATTGTAAGAATAGAATAAAATAAAATAGAATAGAATAGAATAGAATAGAATAGAATAGAATAGAATAGAATAGAATAGAATAATTTTATTGTAATAGAATAGAATTTTCCCAAAAGGACACCTAGTTAATACAAACAATGAAAATAACGTGGATTTGAGTCTTAATGGTCAGCGTGTGTGAGTCCCTCCCCTATCCGAAACACAGACAGACAGTCCTCCTCACTAGAGGTGGGCGATACTGGGACTTTTGGTATTGATCCGATACCAAGTAAATACAGGGCCAGTATGGCAGATACAGATACAGATACAGACACAGATACAGATACAGATACAGATACCGATACTTTTTAATATTAAGGGTTGATGTATCATCGAGCTGCAGACCTTAAGGTGTTTATTAAAAATAATCTGTTAATAGTGGATTATTTGGGTATATAGTAATCTGGGGTGTTAACAATTTACACCGAACTCAACCCATAACCGTGACTACAAAACCGTGATAAGAACTGAACCGTGGATTTTGTGAACCGGTCCATCCCTACTTCATCACACACTTCAGTTAGAGCAGAGCTGGTGGGCCGCGAAGGTACTGCAAGTGGGCCGCCAAAGCTTTTCCAAAATAGTTTGATTTTTGTGGGGGTGGGCATGTAATTATGTAAAAATAAAAACGTTTCAACATGTTATAGATGCTGTGTTAGTGACTGTGGAGCCTCCAACATGTTTCTCTTGTATTGAGTTCAGTCCTTCATGTTCAATCTTTATTTTTTTTTTTTTTAAAGTGCTCTCAGAACGCATTGTATGGCTGGGTTTCCGCTACATGTATAGGATCGTGGCACACCGCCACGACAAAGTAAAAGCTGCCATGCCTTCAGAATTCTGATCTGATCTTTTCTTTTTCCGATGTTTCAGACGTAAATTACATTGCACATGGCTCTTGTATACAACTAAAACTTTCAGAATTCCACAAACATTTTTTGACGCTGCCCAGAACCAAACAGTTATCTTTCAGAAGCGAATCATCTCTCTGTGTTCTCATGCGAACTCACACTCATGGTTGGATCATATCACGCTCTAAAATAATAAAAGACAGAGCTCTGGTGGGTATTTGCCGTTCACAGCTCTCAGCTCTTAGCATCGCGCACAGCGGAGTTCCGCTCCGATGCGCACAAGACGCACAAGACGCACAGTTACTGGAGAAAAACAATTCCCACCCTGATCATTCATCAGTGTTTACAGATGCACGTTTTCTGTGTATAAAGTCAGCGCAAGCAGAAGTGCCCCTGTCACTCTGTGGTTTATATTTGCTTTAAATTCCATCCTGATCAGTTTGCGGAGTCTGATATGATGATCAGTGCGGTGCTTACGCTGAGTTCACTCGTGCATATTACACTGCAGCTGATCGCTGTTCCTTCTCCCGCTCCTCCAGGAGTCACCTTCTGCTCTCTTTGGGACGGAAGTTATAGTTTTGCTGTTTTCCTCTCATTCTTTAAAAATCAGCAGAGGAGTTTTCCTCCAGCTTTCAGAGATCAAACCTGAAAGCCTTCATGCCACTCTGTACCTCTGTGCAGGGGCGTGTCCAGACTTTCAGACTGGGGGGCGCAAACATATAAATTATTACCATTTGTCTTGACTCACTACTTTAACTATGAGTAACTATGGTTGTTTAACTATTATAACCCAGTGTATGATTTTAGAATAAAATGTACTGTTCATCAGCCTGTCTAATAAATTTAAAAAAATCTTTTTTAAAGCCCAGATAAAAAGATAGAGCTGACTGTAAACTGTGCCATTAGATAAGGCTAAACTATGTTTGTGTTAAATTGATAATTCATCTATAAAGGTTTTAAGATGTAGTATGTTTTTATGTATTTAGCAGTTGGGGGGTGGGCCGCAAAAATGTCTGAGACTTAAAAGTGGGCCCTGAGTTGGAAAAGGTTGGGAACCACTGAGTTAGAGCATCCTGTCTCTTATGGAACTCCTGAGCGCAGTGAGTGTGTGTTGAAATTTTCAGTTTGCAAACCAAAAGCAATTCAATGATACTTGTTCAGTAAACAGCAGTGACTGCATGCAGAGTATTTAATCCTAAGGTGTAAATTAATACAAGACCACATCTCTAACAAAGACATAAAAATTATGAGTGCTTCGCATTATGTTGAAGAGATATAGTGTACTTTATAGTGGACGTGAGAGATTAAGTGTTGGTGAACGATAACCATGTGTGAATGATACAGCATTCATTTACAGAAGTCTGTGCTTCAGTGTAAGGGGGCCCCCAAATGAAATTTGCCTAGGGCCTCATACTCTCTTGGGCCCTGTTGTATTATTTGGTTGCAAAGGGAAACTGATATCATGGAACCAAAAATATGGCCCCAATATTGTGCAGATCTACTACTCATGCTTAGCTAAAGGGGTGATTCAGATAAATGTGAGGGAAGAAAAAAGCATTTCAAACAGGAATAAAGATATCGCCTCATCTTAGAAATAGAATGGACCTTCAGAAATCTAGAAGTGTACCAAGTGTAACACAGAGATCAGTAGCTTTATACATACTATGTAGTCTTATGTGTATATACAGGAATTTTTGGGGAAAATTGTTTCAAAGTGTGCTTTTTAACAAGGATTGGAAAATGGACCCTTGTATGCCTTCTGTTGGGGTTAAAATCAAGAACACCTATAATGAAAAACTGTGGAATGTTGACCTATGCTGCAAGAAAGTTTGTAACTTAAATGGATTTAAGAAAAGCCACCAACCCTCTCAGAATGGCACAAAGTTATATTTGCACTGCTTCCCATAGATTATTTGACATATCGCACCAAAAAGGAAAATTGGAAAATTTCATCATATATGGACTCCCTTTCTTGATTATGTGGGACCGAGAATGTGTAAGGTATTCTGGCAGATGCATCCTAGACTGAAGGGGGTTCGCTAAAAGAGAAGGAGGGGCTCTGTTGTCTGTATCAGTTCATTCCCCGTATTTATCTATGTTTATTGTGTGTAAGTTTTGTCATGTTCATCTGTGCTGTGCCTGTATACAAGTTCGGGGGATTGTGTTGATTGGGTGGGAGAGAATAGAACAGAAAAGAATAGAATAGAACTTTATTGTCATTGTAACATGTACAACGAAATTGAAATCACGGCAGCAATCAAGAAAACAAAAGTAAGAAAGTGCAAAAAGGTCCATAAGAAAATAGATGATGACAGCTTGTCCATCATTCTCCAGTTCAACCAGCCTCCACCTCCACAGGGTCCAGGACTGAGCTTCTTCAGTCATGCTCCATCTCTGTCTCCTGTATCCTGTCTGCTCACAGCAGGTGAAGCTCTTCCAACATGGCGTTGGTGTCTGATGTTAGCTTCGTTAGCCATGTTTGTGAATAGCATGATGCGACTCTGCCCTCTGGTTATCCCTCTATTGCTGGGTTAGCACAGCTAGCTCGTCCATCTTATTGGAGATAGATCCTACGTCCCCAATAACAATGGATGGAAGGACAGGTCCATATTGTCACTTCTTAGCTCACACCTGAGAACCAGCATGTCGTCCTCACCTCCTTCTCCTCACCTTGTGGGAAGACATCAGGCCTTACACCAGTTAGCATTGACATGCTACAGACTGCTAACAGCTGAGTTCACATGTAAACAATGTGGCCATGGTTACCTGTAGGATCTCCAGACAAACACAGGAGCAAAAATAGTAAAAATATCACTGAAGCCACAAAAAGTTTGGTGTCCATGACCAACAAATGAGCCAAACAAAGAAATGATCTACTCCAAATACAAAAATTATGAAAAAGAGACAAAAAAAATGACAAGAAATGGACAAAAAAAAGAGAGAGCTGCTGCAAAAGGCAGCCATAGCCGACAGGGCGGCGCCTAGCTCTGTGTTTCTGACTGTATGATGATCCATAATAGGAATACTTGAGTCCAGATCAATGTGAGAGGATGACAAATGCCCACATAAAAGTTATGTGGGTGATTTAATCAGTTATTATGTGAGTAAAGCAGGGTCATATTATCGGATGGCTACCCTGTTGTCTCCTTACAGCATGTTCTTTAAATAGTTGTTTTTTTTAATTATAGCCACAACACTCATTTTAAATTTTTACTTATTTATTGAACATGTTTAGAGGGATTACATTATATAACGATCGTGAAGATAAGTATAGATAAACTAAAACACAAATTTAAAAGGATTTGTACATGTATCTCATGAGAGCAGGCACAGCGAACTACATATTTGAAACAGTTCATATAGACTTTTACATAAAATGTAGCTCTTAGCAAACGTAGATTATAGTATATATTTCCTTTAAAAGTCGCCTGATCTAATGTAGGGTTTTCAGTTCCTGGGTTATGTAGCTGTATATACGATGGTTTCTCCTTTATCAGTAGGAAGCCATCAAAAGCGGTGCTTACTCGTGGGTAGCAGATAAAGCAACATCAATCGACTGCTTTGTATAAATTACACACAATTTCTACAGATTTTGCAAACATTTACCCCAGATGTATCTTTGAGTACGCCATTTACGTAACTCAACTTCTCCTCCTCTTTTTTGGACAATGCACACATAGTCAATGCCCGCCATCGCCCCTTGCGGTCACATATTCCGATGGTCACAGGTTTCAGTGCAGCACCGTTCAGACATCTAGCTGCATGTAATTGTTTATTTCGTCCACTAGATGTCACAGTTGTGCCGGTAGCACCGCTGAAGGAACAGAGGTACAAGGGAAATTTTAGAAGACAATTCATGTGTTTTACAGTCTTCTTACAGTGAATAAATACTGGAGGAATTGTGAATATGTCAGCTCCCTCCATGTGCCAATCATCGCACGTTTCACAGACCTTCAAAATATTTTATTGCTCCATTCATCCCTTGTGGCAAGTGTTTGCAAGTTTAAATGAAGGTAAACTAGCGGGATAGATTACAGATAAACTGCAGTGCGCATGTTTCGTTTCGACATAAAGTTGTCCTCTTTTTGCTCCTTTTAAGTTCTAGAGTTAATTTGATGAAAGAAAAAGAAGCATGGAGCTATTTTTTTCTGGGAGGAACTAAAAACGGGAATTTCTTCAGTGGCTTCTAATCAAACTTTCTCAAGTCACACAAAAAATGCCCCTAGATGTGGACTATTTCCAGTTTGTTGTCAACCAGGAGATGCAACTTTTTAGAACATTTTCCAGCCAGGTTGAGATGCCGGAGAACATCACCCATGCTTTTACTGAGCTGTTAGCGCTGCACAAAGTCTGATCAGTGAGACCAAGGAGTTGAAAATGCTGACATAGCATGGTGCATGTTCACTTTCAGGGGATGTGGCAGGGGCAGTTTCCCGTCAGGAAAGAAATTGCTGACAGTCTAAATGCGTAAGTGTAGTGGTGTAGTGCAAAAATAATCTTTTGTGCCATTATCATCCTGAAATAGCACTGTTCACCATGCACTTTTACTGTAACATGCACCATACCTAATGTATTTCTTAGATGAATTTATTCATTTGTTCATTCCTATCGTGTTTACATTTTTTGTGATATGTAGCCCACATGAGAACTTTGCACTGGTACTAAGCAAGTACAATTTCCAGGAGCACCTTGTACTGTGTGTTGTAGTTCTGAGTACCATTGCTCCAGGTATATCTCGAAAAAAGAGAATAACATGAAAAAGTTAGATTGTTTGGTCACTCATTTCTAAATTGTAAATCTATTTATGGCACATAGAGTGAAATTTTTGAAGCATTTATTTTTTAAAAAGTTGATTATTATGGCTCACAGATAATGAAACCCCCAAATTCAGTGTCTCAACGGTTAGAATATTGTGGGAAAAGCTGATTATTGTAAAGTTATGATGTCACACCCAAATCAGTTAATAAACTCCAAACTCCTGCAAAGGTTTGCTGAACCTGTAAATGGTCTTTCAGTCTGGGCCACAACCATGGTAAAGACTGCAAACTTGACAATGTCCAGACGACAGTTAATGGCACCCTCCAATTTGTATGTACATTTTGTGCATACAGAAAAAATTGCATACCCAACAATGGACTCCCTGTTGGAAATAGGCTCCAGTATATCCACAGTTAAGGATTTCATCAGCTAGATCAGGCAGTTCAAAGCTCAACCTGAAAATAAAATGACCATGGCAAAAAAAAAATATTTTAACAGTATTTCCTGACACAACATGCTCTATATCCTCTTATAGCTCATCATTTCTAGCAAATCAAGATTATACCTGGTCAATTAACCCTCGAAACTGGTCATCTGCTACTGCATCACTGTTGAGAATTATTGGATTTATATGGCCACTACCAATGTAGTAATGACACAAAAGGCTGGGGTTGGGGCACCTTGAGCCAAACCTGCAGCTAAAATCTCCCCTACGGTCCTATTCACAAAAAAATTGCACAGTTGTATCACTTAAGTTAGAATACCTTACAAAAATGATCAGAATGAAAATATAAACACACCTGGAGAGACCACAATCAAAATCAGTCAGAGAATATTGTGGGCTTTTGTTATGTCGAGGTCCCTCAAAGAATCGACCTTCAGTTCCAGTCACCATTTCAACATAAAAACAAAACAAAACAAAACAAAACAAAACAAAGCATTTACTGTGGTGGTCAAACAAAATAATTTGCATGTTTTTATAATTCTTCTCATTTGTACCAGCAGTAAATAAGACTTAAGACAGGAAAAGACAGGAAGAGAAGAGAAACAAAGTTTGCAGCATAACACACTTCTCAAGAATAGAAATCCTTCAGTAAGTGCATATCTTTTTTAACAGATGAAAGTTTAACATAGGATGGCCTTTTTTTTTTTTTTTTTTTTTTTTTTTAGCTTAAAGGTCATTAAATTGAACCCCTTTAAGACACATGGTTCTTAGGAGAATCATGGACAGGGGTCAGGGACACAGTTTTGTTAGAAAAGCCAGAACAATATGACTAAATAATTAAATCAACATCTAAGTCTTGATCTAATTTTCTGCTTGCTCTGTAAGACTCTGTGTAAGACTGAAAAAGTTGCTGGTGATTTACCAGTGACAATTTTTTTTCGGAGGCCACCTGTGTCCACCCCTGTGTCTCCAAAGAAGGTGACTGCCAGTGTACCAGTGGGAGAATTTTTCTGCTGGCGTTACCACTGCAGAAGGCCTCTCTCAAGGATGTTTGTTGAGATCTGGATATGGAACTGCTTTTCAACATCAACTCCTCGACACATAACCAAGGTATCATCAACACTGTCAAACAGTAAGCATAATCAGTAGATGTAAACTACTTGTGTTGAAAACAAATGCACAAGGATAACTTCATGTATTTACACACTAGATTTACTTTTTGATGACTTCTCCATTTTCCTGGCTCAAGCCATTTGCCTTACCCGTCTCAAGATGGTCTATTCCTCTACAAAAGTACAATAAGAATCTTGGTTGAAAAGAATAGCAAAAACAGGTAATGTAAGTTGCATCTTCAAGTAAAATAATCCCATATAATACATGTAATATCTTCAGATATTTATGAAGAGAAGCACGTATTTACTTATTATTCGACTTGGCTTTTAACTTGGGGGGGGGGGGGCGCTTACAACAGGTTTTCTATCACAGCAACTCACACTCTTCTTCTGGCTATACCCCTGTATAAACAACTCACTAGCAGCCTCTATTGGTAGTAGGCCGTGATAGCATCTCACTATATAACATTATCTATTACCTTTACCCACACGTGCTTGCATGAAGTTGTAGGAACTCTAGGGTAAATTTGATGAAACAGATATGGCATCGGAACTTCTGATGGAGACTAATAAAAGATTTACCCTGAAGATCCCAGGTCGACTGGCATGTACAAATCGTTCGTCCTATTCATAAGCTGTAAAAAGTGGCGTTATCCTCAGATCCTCAAGTTTCCGAGGGTACCTTGATGTATTACACGCGATGTCAGCAACATGCCGAGGACATGCCGGGAAAGAACAATGATTTTGTGAAACTGCCATCAACATCGTTTGCAGTTTGCAAACTTTATTTATATAGCACATTTTAAAACAACCGCAGTTGGCCAAAGTGCTGTACAGGCTTAAAATCAAGATCAATAAAAACAAAATGGATAAAACCACAATCAACTAAAACAATCGTTAATAAGAATAAGTTTAAACAGCAGGAAGGTAAAAGACACAATAAATAGTAGAGGAAAAAAAAAAAAGAACACACGGTAAATAAACACTGGCTGAAGAAGAATATTAACTAAAGAAGTCAGGCAAAATAAGGAGCTACACAGGAGGCTACAAAATTAACTAAGGTTATGCTGAAATTAACTCAAGATAAACAGAAAACACGATCTCAGACTAAATGGGGCTGAGCTAGGAAACACACAACCCGCATGGCAAAGGACACACAACAAAACGGACTAAAAAACTAAACAGACCCAGGCCCTACAGAGCTCGCACTAGAGTTAGCTGACCCAGAGAGAGAGGGGAAACCTTGGCAGACAGCCTAAGAGAAGGGAGAGCTTTAAGGAAGGCAGGCTGAGGAGGTGTGCAAGCGAGGCAGGGGAGGCTTCAGAGTTGGATAATCAAGAAAATACAGGTGAGTCAGGCTGAAGGGGTCCAGGATCTGAGGTACAGGAAACAGTGTTAAAATCCAGAGCGTAATATGCAAGAAAAGACTGAGTTTAAGCTTACTACTGACTGTGGTATGCAAAGATCCAGCTCACAGTAGCGGCTGCAGTCTGGTTTTATGGCAGAGGAAGGTGACTGCTGGTGAACCAGTCTGGTGATTACCAATCGCCTGCCCCTGCCTGCACTCCACACACCTCACTCATGCTCACCTGAATAAGGAAAAGAGGGAAAGAGGGGGGAAGGGAGACGCTTCCACTAAGCAGAGCTGGAGGCCCTGGGTGCGTCTTAAAGCGATAAAGTTCCATCCTCCCTTCCTCCACTTGCGTCGTTCACTTGGGTCTTAGTTCCTCCCACCAGAGATGGATGCATGGGCGAGACGCAAAGAAATGAAGAGAGGAGAGAGGATGGAGGAGACTCGTTTTTAGAGCAATGGGACGTCCGCTCCTCCAGAGCGTCACATGAAGCAACGTGTTTCACTGATGACGGCATCAGCTGATCACCTCTGGATCATCTGTCAGTCAGCTCTAACAAGCTCTAACAGCTGTTTGTGTGTCTGCACATGTGCGCCGTAACAACTCTGATAAAACATAAACAGTAAAAGAGCTTTGTCTGTTCCTTAAACCAGTTTAAGAAACACATTGCCACGAAAAAAACCTGCACTCTGTTTATTCTGTGTGCAGTTAAGAAGCTCGAGGATCACTTTACTGGTAAAATGCGTTATTGTTAGATTATTTATGAATAATTTAGCCTTTATCTAGATCGTGAACTCTGAAGCTTATTAATCTAACCTAGTTTATTCTGTTTCGGGAAGATATCATTTCTTAGATTTCAGTAAAAATCCTCCATTATATTGATTTGATGATGGTTGTGTTCAGTGTTTTGTGCTTTAAACTCACAACAAACACTTTATTACCTGATATATGATCAGTTTCTGAACAATCCTCAGCACCTGTCCTCAGCTCGCCTTTTCTCTCTCATTAAACTCTGTTGTGTTTGTGAAGTTTCATGTACAGAAGTCTGAGCTGCTGCAGCGTCCAATCAGAGAGCGATATTCCATATGGGGGCGTGTCAGTCAGTGGCAAGACTTCCGCAAAGCCAGCTCACGTGTTTCCTCTAGGGCTGCAACTATCAAATATTTTAGTACTCGCGTACTCTACTGAAAATTACAATGAGTACTCGAGTACTCAGATAAAACGCGTTTTGGCGTACTTAAACAGCAATTATTTTTCAAATGGAAATTTGTTTCAAGCAAGTGTAAAATCAAGTCACTTTGGGAGATAAATTTTAAATTCTGACTACATATATATGACATTTTAACTAGGAACAAGACATTTTTGAAAGATTTTGAGTCTTTGCAGTGTTCAGACTAAAATGATTATCCCTGCTGTATTGGAGCACATATGGCTCCATTACTACTTGATATTTGTACCCTTCTACCCCTGACACCAGCCCAGTTAGCTCTATTATGTTTTTGTTTTTTAATCTTCTTCACTCTTCAGTGCTGTGTTTTGTAGATTATCTACAACACTAAATCAGTAATCAACTAATTTGCATAACAAGTCACTTGTATGTAACGGTTGCATTTTCTTAATATATCACCTCTTCATGGCCCATATCCTTGGACATGTTGGCATGCCTTTGTCCAAGACCAGCCTGGGCAAGGTCAAACTCTTCAGAAGAGGTTGGGGTTGTCTCCGGATTCAGGTTTAACAGTTATCCATAGATGCTAAAAGGCCTTCGAATATTTAGATGCTGTGCCATAGGTTTTCAAACTCTATATCTTTTGCTTTCCAGAACAAGATTTCCTGTGAAAAAAAATGGGAGAGATCTGATTTTGATATATAGAATCCGAATTTGAAATATAAAAATACTATTACCATACTATACTTAAAATACAAAAAAAAAATTTAAAACATGACACACACACACACAAACACACACAGATAACCTGGGCCCATATTCACAAAGGTTCTCAGAGTCCTCTCAGAGAGCTCCTAACTAAAAATTCCTAGCAAGGGGTCTTAGCTTAAGAGTGATTCAGGAAGGTTGTGAGTAGAGGTCGACCGATATGGGTTTTTTGGGGGCCGATGCCGATGCCGATGCTTTCCAAATTTGGGCAGCCGATGCCGATATGCATAGCCGATTTTTCCAATTTGATATTCAGGCCGATTGTTAAATAAATATATATTTATCACATTTTTGTGAAACGCAGCAATTTCTGAGCAACTAAAAGAAATCTATTACAACAAGTCGTGTCCAGTCCTCTGAACATTTATTCAGCTTTCAAAACAATTAAATATTTTGTCTGAGTAAACACACAATGTAACAAGCAGTAGTAAATATTCACACTCTTCTTAAAATGTCAAAAAAGAAATTTAAAGTTATTAATATAATTTGAACAAAAGTATGTAATGTATCCAAGTGGTTCCATAACTTTGAGGTGCTCATCTTTTTTGTGCCTGATCAAAAATTGCGTCATTTTATACAACGGATCAAAAATCGGCTTTTTAAAAGAAAATACGGCCGATGGCGGATAGAGACAAATGTCCAAATATCGGCCCGATATATCGGCCGGCCCATATATAGGTCTACCTCTAGTTGTAAGAGCAACTCTGAGCAAGGAGGAGACAGAAACTTTTATCTTAGGTTGTGTCCGAAATCATTCACTCATTCTCTACTCACTCCTCACTATATAGTGAATTAGATGTAGTGGACTACATCAGCTAAATTAAAACAACATTTCCAACACTACTCACTCACTCACCAGCCGCTAACAGTGACGTAATTACACTCGCGTCGCTCATGGACGGCTAGGGATTTACAGGAATTATTTTTCTCAAACACTGCAAAACGTTTTTTTATTTCATTGATAACTAATGTTATACTTGGCGTATTTTCCGCAACAGCCAAATAGAATAACTTATTACACATTATTTATAAAATTCATAAACCATATATTTGCACAGCAACTTATGCTATATTTGAGAATTACAAAGTCCGGTGAATGCATCATCCGCAATGAAAAATTTAGCGGCTAACGTCTGTGTTGTTTGTTTTTCTGCTCAAAGTTGTGAGACACGTCCGTCCGAAAGTTTAGCAGAGAGCTTAGTGTCATTCTCTGACAGTTTTTAAAAATTTTTCATGTTATCAGTAATCACTAATCATGTTATCAGCCATTCCTTCAGTTTGAACTCATGATGGTATATATTGCTATTATAGTGAGCATCTCTAATACACTACTTTACAAAATGCATTGTGGGATACATTGAGCGGACTATATATTGAATGACCATGCTTACTCAGAATTCGGACAGCACTACAAAATGACATATTCACTACACAGTGCACTACATAGTGAATAAGAAGTGATTCCAGACACAGCCTTAGTGAGGACGTGTGGTTGACACTGTTGCTACGGGAAGAGCAACGAGAAGAGTACGAGAAGAGTACCGACTGGTACTCTTCTCGTACCAGTCGGTTGGTACGAGAAGGGGAAAGAATTGGGGGGGGGTTGTGAAATTAATTTTATCTCATGCTGATAAAACTCATCTAAATTATTGGTGACACAGCTTTCAAAATGTTTGAACATACCTCATTCACACACCGATTATATTGATTTCTTTATTGATCCATTTACTGCCCATGCTGGTCATGTTACTACTCAATGTGTTTGGTTTTAATGGTGGACGCAGACTCAGCTGTAAGCACTTCCTGTGATTGCTGACGTCCTTTTAAAAAGCAGTTTGATTTGGCAGAAGGACCAAAACAATGGCATGGATAAAAAAAAGAACTAGACAGAGGAGGAAGGAGCATGCGCAGTACTTTCTGGAGAGCTGACTCCTTTCTTTGAGGGACAAACGTAAACAAAGTCTTCGTCAGTTCAGAGGTCATTACAGCCACATTGCGCTGTCTGAAGTGACAAAGACTGCAACAGAGGACTATCTCAGAGCGGACCATGATGGAATATTGGTGAAAAACACGAGTTTTTGGACGATTAATGCAGTTTTAGGAGCAGCGCTGTCTATGCCCCGATGGATCTCATTATACAGACGTCCGCTGCACGATTTTGGATCTAAATATCTCCCCAAGCACTGCTTGGATCAGGAAAACCTTCTGGGTGAGTATTTTGTTCTACTTCATTCTATAAACAATGTAAAAGCTGTATAAACCGAACTTTTCCTTTAAGCGCCTACGATTCCTGAAAACAACAGCACCAAGGAAGGCTCTGAGCCATCTTTGATGCTGTCACTCACAATCCCACACCCTGTAACGAATCAACCCTTATCGGGTCGGCGTTAAACACACCAGGGGACAGCTTTCAGGAAAATGATAAATCCCCGCAAAAAAGGCACATCCCCATGAAACAAACAAAAGAGGTCAAAAAATGAAATAAACTTGGAGCAACGTTTAAGACAAACAAAAATTTCTCTTTAATCAAACCAAAACAAAGTCTCGCCTGCGCACTCGCGCGTAATAGAAATCAAACTCAAATAGTTCATCAAGGAAAAACCCAAATCCAGTCTGTCCTGTCTGTTAATAAAACCAAAAATCCCTTTCAACGAAAATTAGTCCAATTGTCTTTTTTCACCTCTCTTAAAATGTCTTTTTAACAGTTTGTGTGTCCGTTTTCCGATTGCAATCCGTCACGAAATAAAAATAATCCACACAGGGAAAAAAAAACCCAAAACACCCCAAAAAAAACGTGATCGATCAACAACCAAAAATCACTAATATACCAGGAAAAAAATACCAAAAATAAACGTTGTAAGGCTCACCCCCCTGGAAGGAACTTAACATCTCCCAGCCGGGTCGTGCTCCTCCTGGTCCTGGGAAGAGATAATCCTTATGATTCCTTTGGGCTGTAGAGGCATTGCGCAAGTAAGCAACTCTGGTAGACTACTTGTAAGATTGATAACACTTTTCCCCAGACAGTTTTTACTTTTCTTGGGTTTTCCCGGCCCTTTCCACCGGCACGCCAGTTTCTTTGTCTTTCTTCCTCTCCTACGCCTCTCCACCCCTTCCCTGACGTCACGTCCTCCCTTTATAATTTCGTCCATTCTTTTCTTTTCTTTTTCGACCAAAAAGCCAAATCAGGACAGCAACAGGTACCCCGACTTCTCATACATCTTTTTTCTTACAGGGATTTATTTTCTTTTTACTGCATTCATTTCTTCATTCATTTCATTCATTCACAACAAAATTTTCCTTATTTAACCAACCTTCTTTTTTTTCATGTTGACACTGTCACAACCCTTCTCAGTCAAGACCAAGCTCCCCACACCAAAACAGGGCCAAAAGTTTGAATCTGAAGAAAAAAACAATCCGAAAGTGAAAAAAATATCTGAAACCCAAAATGAAGATTTGAATGCGTAAAAAAAACAGGCTGAGGGAGATTTTATGAAAAAGAAAATTGCACCTGAAAAAACAAACACCTCAAATTTTTAAAAAAATCAAGAGTAAAAACGGAATTGATTTGTTTAAAAATATTAAAGAGGTGAATCAAGACTATTTTTGGATTGGAAAATAATTGCTTTTGCTTATTTTTTTGTTTTGGTTTAGTGTGTTATTTATCTTTAAAATCAGGATTATTTTATTTTATTTTTTTTAAATCAGGATCAAACTAAAAAAAAAAATTGTTTCAATTCTTTTTTTTTTTTTTTTTATGATCTTTTTTTTTTTTAATTTACAAAACTTTTGGCCTTGACTCAGCTCCATACATTTGGTTATCATCTCTACTTCATGCAAAGCAAATCTGTTGGGCAGTCTGTGAAAACTACAGAAGTGGATTAGGGCCATTTGGGATGGAGAAAATAATTTTGGGCAGGTCGAGATTATTGCTGCATTCCATTTGTACTCGGAGCTGGAAGTCGGGAGTGGGGTGTCATCTCCGAGGTTCAGCGTTCCAGTTGCTAAGTCGGAAAAAAAACTTGGCATAACAGCAGTATTTCTGTATATAAACATCGAATTATACTATGTATACAAAGCTGCTTAATTGCAACAAACACTAGTCAGAAATTGTTAGAAAAGAATATAAAAGAAGCTTATTTACATTGTACAACTGAACTCAGAATTTCCTACTGGGAACTCGGGGTTGGTGTGGGTGCTCCAACTTACAAGTCGGAAATTCCGACTTCAGGAGCTGTTCCTGTTGGGCGTTCCCACCTGGAATTCGCAAATTCTGACTGCCGAATACAAATGGAATGCAGCATAAAGTCGAAATGATGAGAATAAAATTGAAATTTCAAGATCAAAGTGGAAATGACTAGAATAAAGCTGAAAAACAAATTCAAGATCAAAGTCAAAATGACGGCAATAAAGTTGAAATGACAAGAATACAGTCAATAAAATAATTTGAGATCAAAGTCGAAAGGACGAGAAAAAAAGTCAAAATAACCTGCTCTGATGTTTACCGGCAGTACGCCGGGTACAGTCAGGTCCTCAACAGTCACAGACACGACTGACAGTAGTAACAGCTGCCATACAGGAGCCTAAACGACAATCTTCAGAATCTGTGTTTGTGTGACAGGGTTGGTCTTTTACATTTTTATTGCATGTGGTGTTATATGAAGTGTGTGGGTAGGTAATGACTTTTCTGACTGGCCCTGAAGTATCCCCCCCTAAAACCAGCTCATTGGAGACCGGCAGGCAGGACTTCAGGACAGACACCTAAAAAGAGCAGCAGATAGCAGAGAGGGACGACAGTAGGACCGCAAGCAAAGCACGAGAAGCAACCCTGAAAAGACCCGATTGCTCTAGGAAGAAGAAGCAGCAGCCAGTTGTGGGCCTTTACGGTTTCCTGTGAAGAGAAGGAGGCTGATGTTGGAGAGTCACCGTGGAGTTGCCAAGGGGACCGTTGCTGTGAGCAGGGCTTGACGCTTAGCATTTTCCCAAGTAGCACGGGTGCTACCAAGTTGAAAAATCTAGTAGCACACAAATATTTTTAGTAGCACAATGAAAAGTTACCAAGTAGTATGTTTTTCTTTAATACAAAGATATCCAGTCAAGGAGGAGGCCTTTATAAGCATATGTATAGGAATATTTGAATTTATTTGAATAAAAAACATTCATTTGAAAGTGGCATAAACATAGACTTAAACTGAATTAATGGGAATTCATATGCATAGCGCAACCGAGGAATGGTATAAAAACAAGACGATAAAAACCAGAATAATATAACAATTGTCTGTTATTAACGGGTAATCTTAACCCAATACTTCTCTCCAACAGACTTAAGCTTATTTAAACTGTGTTATAATATAGAGGGATTATTTGTTTATCAACAATGGAGGATGCGCACGCAACTTGAGTGCAAAAGCACCGTGGAGTATAATGGTTTGTCAACTGACATGGGGAAGTTAACCACCAAAAAACACATTTTTAACCTAATATCATCAACTTTGACGGACGGTAAAATGCTCCCAGGTTTGTGAAATAGCAGTGAGTGGACAGATGCAATCAGCAAGTGAACAGATATTAGGTGGACAGACGTTTTTAGCAGAGAAACCAGAGTGTACCCAGAGAGGAAACACAACTCTCACTCAATGCTCATGACTGCATTATCCGTGGACACTTATCAGACTGTGACAGAGCAGGACGTGAACATTGTTTCATAATATTCCCTCATTTTACTTTGGTCATAAAATCTGTTTCTGTTAATCATAATTTATAGGTTCACTAATTATTCACTGTCCATATTGAGTCCATGTTTGGTCAGAGCCTCAGCCCCAAACCAACTTTTTTATTAAATAAGCAAAGTCAAATCTGGATTTTGAGTATCAGCAGTTATTGTTGTTTGTTTGCAGTCAAACCTGGTTAACTGAGGTTGGATAAAGACGGCACATTTAATTACACACACGCAGACGTCGCTGGTGTAACAGTGTAAAGTGTGACCCTGTTAACTGGTGACTCTCGGCCTTTAATCACGGCTGCTGTCGTCTGAAAGTCACCAGTTAGCATGGTCGCTATTAACGCCAAAACACCGGTTGCGCTGTAACGGTCGAAACTTGACAAAATTTTTGACAGCTGTCCACAGAAAAACCGCACATTTTGATGCTTCTAACAGGTTGAGTTTAGTGTTTAAAAACCGCTGACTCGTCTGAATGAATGGAGCTAAATGCTGCTTCTGCGGTCGAGATGCGTGCGCGTCTTTTTGACTTTATTACGTAGACTGATAATCCCTCTACACAACATTAATGAAGTTTTTTTCGAAAGGTGCTTGAACTTTGAGGGAAGGGTTCGCATCAATGTATGTCCTTTAATTACAAAGGACGCTTAATAGCACTTCTCGGCACGCGACATGACTGTTTGATTTACTTTGTTTTACTGCAGAATCTCGTTTAAGATTAGGGTGACAAAAACAGACTTCCCAGCTGTTTTTTATGCGCCACGCAGTACTTACAATACATTAATGTGTTCTCGTAAAGGAGCCATGGGAAAGCTTTCTGCCAGTCAGCATTAAACTTGTATCTCTTACGACTGGGAACGGCAGCGGCATTGCCTCTCCGGCATCTTGAGACACAGCTCTGAATCTAACAAGAACTCTCCCTCGCCGTCAGTTTCTCCTCCTTGCTCCATTTCTTCCTCTTGCCTTAATTCAGAGTCCACATGATCCGGTTTTGTTGGTCTTTTAAAATAATAACTGATGGGCTTCATATTGGTGTTATAAATCGTTTCGTCTTTCTTCTAAAATACTTTAAAATGTCGCTCGCTGTTCTCTCAGTGTACGTTGCCCGGCAACCAGTCCCACTGCTGCGCTGTGATTGGTCGAGATGACGATGTGGGAGCGCCTGGTTATGTCCGTCTGTACCTCGGGCAGGGCGGTGCAGGGATGTCGGGTGTGCTGAAGGCTAGCTTTGGGTGCAATTGGGTCAATAAATCAAACGTTTAAAAGCTGAACATGTTTCCAGCTGAGGCTGCGTTCAGGAATAACACCGGCCACAGCTTCCAACGCATTCAACACAAGATAAAACATGTTATGAACGGTCATTTTTCGTAGTCGCACGTGTGCTACCAAATTAAAATCACAACTCGCACAGTAATATTTTTAGTAGCAAATGCAAGTAACTCCTCGCACTGTCGAGCCCTGGCTGTGAGGCACTGGCATTAGCTTTGAGGAGAAGCAACGTTGGATGCACCCCTCTCTGAGTTAAGTACCCTCACAGGACCTTTTTATATTGAACCTTGGACACGGTTATAATTGGGTCAAGGAACTTTTTAAACACAAAACACCAGTTTTATTCTTTTCTCTTTGTGGGTTTTAAGTGTTTTAAGGGGTTTAAGATCCTTTAGGGAGCTATTCTTTTATGCTAGTTCTTTTTTAGGATTTCACTCAGACACTTCTTTCTAGACCTGCAACCTATCACAGAGCCATAATGTGTGTGTGTGTTTTTTTGTCAAAGATTTTCATTATATTTTCTGTTATGTGTACAGGAAAGAAAAAGACATTTTAGGTACACAAAGCAGAACAATTTCGGAACAAAAACATTATATTCAATCACACTTATTCACACTACAAGAACTAAGAGACAAGACAACACACTCAATCGACATGGGGTATCAACAAGTGGACAAGTGGTATCGCAGAAATGAAGGGGAAGGGAAAGACGAGAGAAAAAGAAAGACAAAGAGGAAAGGAGAAATATGCATTTAAGTATGTAATAATATTCAAATAATGAAAATAAATAAATAAATAAGAAAAGAAAGAAAGAAAGAAAGAAAGAAAGAAAGAAAGAAAGAAAGAAAGAAAATCAGCAAGTCAGTAGTTCATAGGTTTTCAGCCTCAATGACAGGGTATCTATATGAAGTAAAAAGGGTTGCCAGATTTCATGGGAGGTCTTAAGGGAACCTTTCAGGGAGAATCTGATTTTCTCAAGTCTCATGCAATGTAAAATTTCTTGAATACATCTGTTATGTGTAGGTGGGTATAAATGAGTCCATTTAAGAAGAATGAGCCTACTTGCTAGCAAGGTAGAAAAGTCAAAAATACGATATGAAAATTTTGACCAGCCAGAGGATGGAAGCAGTCCAAAAAGAGCAATAAGAGGGTAGGCGTTCACAGTGCAGCCAAGGACTTTAAAATGGTGCCCCAAAAACCAGTCAGTTTAGTGCATGACCAAAACATATGCATCTGGTCAGCTGGAGACAGTTTACACCTGTTACAGGAGTCGTCTCTATCTGGATAGATTTTGGCTAGTCTCACATTAGTGAAGTGTCTCCTGCGTAAAATCTTACATTGTAGAAGTTGTTGTCTGGCGCATATAGAAGAAGTATTAGCAAGGTTAAGTATGTGGTTCCATTGTTCGTCGGAGATTGTGGTTCTGGGGTCCTGGTCCCAAATAGCCAAATAGCCCTGAGGGGGTGGAGGGAGGTGGGGTTTATTCTGAATATTGAGTTTTACAAGACTGAGGTCTGGGATTTATGGTTTATTTTGGTCAAAAGAAGAGAATCCATCAAGGTCTCTTGGGGGGGGGGGGGGGTTGAGAAGTGGGGAGGGAAGAGGGAATTGATTTTTCACAAATGACGGATAAGTGAGATTAAAGTAGAGAATTTTTTTTGATAGTACGGCAAATGAAGGGAAAACACCCACGATATAAAAGTCATCAAGAATTTGCAGACCTTTATTTGACCAGGATTCAAAAGCTAAGTCGGAGCAGGAGGAAGAAATAAAAGGTTTTGATAAACTGGAGCAAGTTTCGATGAGGAATGTAGGCCAAATTGTTTCCTTAATTGACTCCAAATTTTCAAGGTCTCAGAAATAATGGCGTTCTGTGCTATTTGCTTGATTGGTGAAGGTAACTGTGAACAAATCACTGACCATAACGCAACGGGTGAGGAGGCTAGTTCCATGCAGGCCCATAGAGGGTGATTATTAGGAGCCATCTTAACATTCCAATAAAGGATTTGCTGATATTGCTAGCCCAGTAGTATCTGCAAAAATCAGGTGAGACCAGACCCCAGTGAGATTTAGGAAGTTGGAGAGTTGATCTTTATTCTAGCTTATTTATTGCACCGTAAAAAAAGGAATTAATCAGCAGGCTAAGTGAAGAAAAAAAAGATATGCAGATGAGCACTGGAACATGTTGAAAGATATAAAGAAAGCAGGGAAAAGTACCGTCATTATGATCAGGTTGATACGACCTGGTAAAGGCAAAGGGATAGTGGACCACCTAGTCAGATCTGATCTGCAGCGCTCAAGTAAAGGTTGAAATTTTTTTGCAAAAATACTCAGAGAATGGTTTTGTTACAAGAACACCAAGATATTTTAATCCTTGGGTCGTTTTCCTTAAAGGAAAGAGAGCAAGAGGGAGGTTCTCTGCAGTGGAGTTAATTGGAAGGTACTCGCTTTTATGTAGGTTAATTTTTAGAGGTGTCCCAGTCCGATATTAATATCGGATATCGGTCCGATATCAGAAAAAAAAAACAAATATCGGTATCGTATCGGAATGCATCTAAAATCTCCGATATAAGCACTCCAATATAAGCAGTCCATTCCAGACTCCGCTCCTGCTGTTTTTATTTGATTTATTTAGGTTATTTTCTGGGTTTTCTAATTTATTCTTTATTTTATTCAATTACTAGTATTTTTATGTTTAATGTTAAAATTTCTGTTACCCGTTGGTTAATAATAGATGGGACAGTTTTTCCTCATACCTACTGTTGCTGACTGCTGTTATTTGTTTGAATAAAATCACTGAATCAAGCCTTTTCTAACATGACAGACATACTACAAAATAAGTAATAAAAGTATGCATGTTAATGCTGATATCGTATCGGATTAATATCGGTATCGGCCAATACTCAATGCTGCAGTATCGGTATCGTATCGGAAGTGAAAATGTAATATCGGGACATCCCTATTAATTCTATAGTCAGATAATTTCATAAATTATTCTAGAATATCCAAGATAACAGAAAGTGATGAAGTTGGATTGGTGATGTAAAGCAGAAGGTCATCTGCATAAAGAAATAAGCCAAATCGAGAAAATCCCTTCAAATTTATCTTCATAACGAAGCCATACGGCTAAGGGCTTGACGGCTAGAGCAAGCAGAGATGGGGAAAGCAGGCATCTCTGACGAGTGCCCCAGGATAAAGGAAATTAATTACATTTTATACCGTTAATATTAATCTTAGCCACAGGGGGAAATGTAAAGAAGCTTAATCCATGATATGAAGTTGGAGTCAAAACTGAATTTACTTGGAATATGGAACAAGTAGCTCCACTCGACCTGATTAAAAGCCTTTTCGGCGTCTAGAGATAGGATGATTTCAGCCGGGATGGAGTCTGAAGAAGAGCAGATGATGTTGAATAACCTTTTAGTATTACTGAAAAAGATTGTCGACCAGAGATGAAACTGGTCTGGTGCGGGTTCGTTAGCGTAACCTTCAGGAGACGAGTGGCGAGCACTTTGGACAATTTTTAGAGTCAACATTTAAGAGGGAGATGGGCCCATAGCTGCTGCAGTGGAGAGGATTTTTATCCTTCTTAAGTAACAAGGTTATTGACACTTCTGAGAATGTAGAAGGAAGTTTCCCTCTTGCAAATGCATCATTAAATACCCTTACTAGGATGGGAGCTAGTTTGCTAAAAAAGGTTTGGAAAAATTCTGTGGAGTATCCGTCCAGGGGATTTGGAGCTTTGTAAAGACCCGATAGCTTCTTGGACCTCAGCAAATGTTATGGGGGCTCCTAGATTACTAAACTCATTGTTGTCTACTTGAGGGAATGTAAAGTAGTCTAGGGGGTTTGGCTCTGACCAGTTGTGGAAGGAGATTTCGGACGAGTAGAGTGTTAAATAATAATTAGAGAAAGTATTAAAAATTTCACTAGGATCTGTTGTAACTAACCCAGCTGGGGATGCTATGTTAGGTATGAGTTTAGAGGCAGTTGCAGAGCGGGCTTGATATGCTAATAGTTTGCCAGGTTTATCAACTTGTTCAAAGAAGCGTTGCTTTGTTTGTAAAAGCTGAATCTCAACTTTGCTGGTTGATAGCAATTCATATTGAGACTGTAGCTTTAATCTCTTTTTGTATAATGCAGCTGGGGGATTGGAGGCAAATTGGGCATCTAAAATACGGGTTTCATCGGATCGTTCTGTCAACTTAGAAAGTTATGATTTTTTAGAATGGGAAACAAATAAGATGATCTGCCCGCGTAAATATGTTTTAAAAGAATCCCACAGTATATCACTGCTGATATCAGGCACGTCAATTATTGTAATTGTTAAAGAAGAAATTGATTTCCTCAATGAGAAATTCTTTAAATTTAGCTTCAGAGAGCAACTGTGACTTAAATTTCCAGAATTTGTGAGCAGGTCTGCAGAGGGAGAAAGTGATGTCTACTGATGCAAGGGCATGATCAGAGATGACTATACTATGATATTCACAGGCAACAGTACTGTGCAACAGTTTATTATCCAGTAGGAAGAAATCTATTTGCGAGAAGCTATGGTGCACATGAGAAAAGAAGGAAAATTCTTTATTGTAAGGAAACCTAGTTCTCCAAGGGTCAGACAATCCCAAATGGTCTGTATGAAATTTTAAGGTGGTAGCTGATTTTGTTTGAGCGATATGTTTAGCAGATGATCTATCAAGTGTGGTGTCCTATACCAGATTAAAATCGCCCCAAACAATGATAAGGTGGTCTTAAAGATTAAGTGAAGAAGAAAAAAAAAAAGATACAAATTTTTCATCATCCCAAGTGGGAGCATACACTGAAGCCAGGACTACAGGGGTGGTTTGTCAGAGACTATAACAACACGTCCGTTAGGATCAGATATAGTAACAGAGGTTTCCAAGGAGTTGTATAACAATTGCAAGCACCCCTTACCCTCTCAGTAAACCCAGAGTGGAATAAGTGACCCATCCAAGCCCTTTCTACACAAGATATTTCAGAATTGCGAAGGTGAGTTTCTTGTTAGAAGCACAGATCTCCCCTTCAGGTGTTGCAGGTGTGATATTACCTTGTTGACTTTGACGACATTATTCATTCCTTTGACATTCCATGAGACGAAACGAAGATTTCTACCAGACATCAAGATGGATTATTCACAGAACTGGCTGACTGAGCTGTGAAAAGAGCAGAGAGAGAAAATGAAACAGAGAAAGAGAGAAGAAAAAAGAAAAACAAGGACGAGGGATAACAAGATACAAGGAGAGACAAAACACACACACATACTTCTCATCGGTGGCGAACCGTGGTCCCAGCCACTGGGCCTCCAGTAGGACCATGGGACCACACGTGGCAATGAACAATAAAACAAAGAAATAAAAACAATAGCCAGAATCATGTGACATGGAAGCTTAGTATATTAATAGTTTTGTGTGATTACAAATTTATCATGTGCCTGAACACTGCAACACCTAACACAACTTCAAACAATTAAAAAAATTAGGATATAAAATTGAACAAAAAAAAAAAAAAACAGAGTTTCAAGTAATCCAGCAACCACACAGTCTTCTCCATTACTTTCCGCCATTTCTGTTCACGTTCTGCCAACTAGATCTTCTCTTTTCTCCTCACTCACTCACAGCTACAGTTAGGCGTTTATCCATCAAAGTGATACTCCGGGATGGAACAAGTTGGGTCCTATCACATGGTTTAGGGCAGAAATTACCCCTACAGCAGTGTTTTTGTGCAGCAGAAGCCCAGAGCGCTCGCACCAAACACCTCCTCCCTGCTCATGTGCCGGTTACGTTACAAGATGTGCCGAGGCTTCAAAGCGCGCATCGAGGCATGCTTCATTAGGAGGAGGAGCCTCGTTGCCCGACTGTACCACGTGACTGCTTCGGAAAGTGGTTCAGAGCTTACCCCGAGGTTTGACAGCAGCATAAGCCCATCAGGCTCCAATCCAGGTGATATTTTTTACTACTTTCTCCTGTGTTTGTCTGAAGATCCTACATGTAACCATGGCTGCATTGTTTACATGCGAAATTAGCTGTTAGCAGCCTGTAGCATGTGAATGCTAACTGGTGCAAGGCTTGATGATTTCCCTCGAGCTGAGGAGGAGGAGGTGAGGACGATGTGCTGGTTCTCGGATGTGAGCTGGGAGGTGACGACGTGGACCTGTCCTTCCATCCATCGTTGTTGGGAACGTGGGATCTAGCTCAAGGGGATGGACCAGCTAGCTGTGCTAACCCAGCGGAATCGTGCTGTTCACGGACGTGGCTGACGGAGCTGACATCGGAAGCCGGCGCCACATTGGAGGAGCTTCGCCTGCTGTGAGCAGACAAGATCCAGGAGACAGAGACTGAACAGACTGCTGGGGAGGCTCAGTCCTGGACCCTGTGGAGGTGGAGACTGGCTGGGCTGGAGAGTGGTGGACGAGCTGTCGTCATCTAATTTCTTATGGACATTGTTGCACTTTCTATGCTCTTTCTTACTTTTGTTTTCTTAAATGCTGCGGTGACTCCTGAATTTCTCCTCGGGGATAAATAAAGTATTTTCTATTCTATTCTATTCTATTCAAAATGTAGGCTTTTGATAGAGTTGATCAGTCACTAATAGTGTTGATACTAGAGTTGGGATAGCAGTTTTAGTTTTCAAAATAAAAATGAGTAAAATCTCCCCTGTACTGTATATTATATTATATTGCCCATATATAAGCATATTCAGTGCTCCCTAGTTCCACACTTTCACTGTGCTCTGCCTGTTTGAGCTCATGCAATTTTCCTAAAGCAACAGAAAAGCATTATTACACAACCTGCCATATCATTGATACTACCATTTATGGGAAATTTACACACAGAATATTAAAAAATGCTGTTTTATATGAATATGTGTTCATTTATGTAGAGAATTTATTTTGTTGAACATTTGTTTATTTTCATTTTTGTAATTAACAGTCGTTCCCAAGAGCAAAAATAGGCACAGAAGTTCAATCGCACATTATGTGGTTAAGCTATAACTGCCTGTGATTGTGTGCCTGATCAGCAGGTGGTTTCGTGAGCACATGAAGCTTCGCGAGATGAACCCTTTCTCGAACCATTTGGGCTTAAGTGGTTCGATGCTTCATGAGGCTTCATCTCACCATCACTACCGGTTTCCTCTGCACTCAGACGGGGCCATCTTTTACTTGACCAAAAACACAAATAAACGGACTCCAACCGAAAAAATCTGATATCGGTCGGAATTCACGCTTTATTTAGAGAATTTTCAGCGCGTTACTTTCGCACAAAAACACCGCTAAATAATGCTCTAGTTCTCATCGTGTCTCTTCGTCCTGGAAGACTACCTGCATTTGTTTATATCTGGCACGCCGTGCGCGCGGACTGATAAACTAAGCGGCGAGAGCCTCGTAACCAGCTGTGGCTCTGCAGCAGAGGTAGCGCCGTTTTACGACACCATGAGAACTAAAGTTTCCAGTATATGAGTATTAAATGTTAAAATATTCAAAACATATAACTGGTGGTGGTCGGATTCACATTGGGTCACTAAGTTATCTCATTTATCACTTTTAATTCACAGCTGCATAATTCAGGTCATTGCTGCCTTTCATATGGTCGTCTGACCTCTGCACACTGTCATTGCTCACATCCAAGGTTGTCGTACCTCTCACCTCTGACATTGCTCACATCATGGGTTGAGTTGTAATCATCATATTTCCTTTCTATCTTCACTTACCCCAATTATTTGTATTATTTAACATTATTTCTATGCCTTCTCTTTGCTTTTATCTAGAATCATCAGACTCCCCCTAAGGTACGTATTCTTACGGGTGATAATCATAATTCATAACGCCATTGTACCCCCTACATTGATTATTTTGCTCAACGCTTGATGGGTTCTAACCGCCAAACTTCATTTGCATGCATTTTTCATTAAATCTGTTCATAACTTTTTCTGTTTTATAAGTCTCTCTTAATTGAACTACTGTCATATCTGAGGTGTGGCATTTTCTTTGATGTTACTCAGTGAATGATTTGACCTCTGCAATATATCAAGCCACCTGAAAGATCAAAACTTTATTAGAACACAGCATTGGCTTTGTCTTTCTCACATGGTATGAATCATAGCAAAAAAACAGTGTTCAAAACAGTCTGCATGATAGGCCTGGGCGATATATCGATTATATTGATTAATTCGAACTTTTTCTTGTGGACGATTTAAAAAATTTGAATTTGAATTTTTCTCCTCCGCTATTGTGCACCTTTTATACCGCAGCAAGCGCTGACTCCACGTGTGTGCAGCATGCTTTAACAGTTCACTAACGAAACAACAGAAACCTAAGTGTCATAAAATGTTCTTGAATGTCTTTGACACCCAGCACCTTGACAGACAAGTGTTCCTTATGGTCTGTATCAACAGCCCTAAGAGGTTAATATAAACTAGACCTCTCGTCAGTAAACGTTCAAATCCCTTTCCCCAAATCCTCTGTTGTCTATCAGTCACCTTTCAGGAGTTTGATTAAGATCTTTGACTCAAACATTTCCAGAGCCGGGAACCCTTTCATGTTCACCTGCAGATTATTAATAATGTGACTGAGGCGCGTAAAACCTGCTGGTCTTCAAAGTTAATACTCTGATCATTTTGAAAATTAGATAGTAAAGAAATATACATTAGTTTTTCTCAGAACATCCCCACTCTACTGAAGAAAATCCCCTCTTATGGTGACATGGACGGATCATGATTTGTGAAAGTAGACTGCGGGGAGAGAGATGGAATGACAATGGGCGATGGAACAGAGCAGCGCTGCCTGGACAGACATGACTGAGAAGTTGTTTGGCTTTTACCTAGGGAAAGCTGAGTTCCGTCTTTCCCTGCAACTCCCTCTGTTCCACCAACTAAACCCTCCATTCAGCAGTAATCCATCCGCTGACGAGCAGAGCAACATAACGAACCAGCATCGAGCCGCGCTCTGTCAAGCAGGGGCGGACCAGACTTTTTAGACTGGGGTGCCCCCAACCAGGGCACTGACTTATGCAGGGAGGCATGACATTTGTGAGCCCACACTTGAATAAATAGCATTTATTTTTACTTATTTGTCTCTATTAAAATACAGGATAAACAGGCTACAGCCTTAAAAAATAAAACTAGACAAAAACAAAGTGGTTTTTTTAAATCGTTTAAAAGCAGAATATAACAGAACAGTGCTGTAGTGCACTGAAACAGTACTGTACACGCTTTTCCTAGCAGGATTTTTAAATTCAAAATGTACAAAATGGTGCAGCTTTCAATGTGAATGTGCCTCCCTTATAACTACAAAGTGAAGTTATTGAAACAGAAGAAGAGCTGAAACTTTAATTCCAAGAGTCAAATAGAGGTTACTTTTATTATTTTAAGTTTTTGACAAAATTAAAACAAAAATGGTTTTGAGTTGTCTCTGTCATTTGTACTTATCGTTTTCTTTAAAAGGAAAAAAAAAACCATCAAAAAATTGTAACTTGAAATTTTTGTGAAAAAAAATCAGAGATTTTATTTTAAGGCCACATCACCCAGCCCTACTGCATGAATTTCAACTGGATTTTTCCTGTGCGCTCTTAAGTGCTTGGCTGTGCGTCAGTGCGCACAACCTAAGCACCAATTTCAATGTTCAGTTTTGATTTTTAAAATTAAAGTCAAAAAGCTCACTCTTTCTTTGTTTTTTAAAATCCTTTATATCCTGAACAGAACATCTAACAATTTTCAGAACATACACGGATCCTGAAGACAGCCGTTTGTCCTGTATGGCAGCTGCTACTACTGTCAATTTTGCCTGTAGCTGTTGAGGAGCTTAGTGAACTCAGTGTACTACCGCTTAACATCAGGGCAGGTTGTTGAGACTTCTTCCTCTCATTTTGACTTTAGTCTCCAAATTTTGACTTTGAATTTGAAATTCCAATTTATTGTCATCATTTCGCCTTTAATCTCAAAATCGTTTTTGGACTTCATTCTTCTTCATTTCAACCTTTTCTTCAACTCTATTCTTGTCGTTTTGACTTTTAGCTCAATTTTTTTTACTTTATTCTCGTCCTTTCTACTTTAATCTGGACATTTTAACTTTACTCTCGTCATTAGCTCTTCATCTCAAATTGTTTTTCGACTTTATTCCAGTCATTTCAACTTTAATCTCGACATTTCAACTTTGTTTGCGTCATTTTGACTTCAATCTTTTCGACTTAACCTCGATTTGCCCAAAATTGTTTTCTCCGTCCAAAATGGCCCTAATCTGCTTCCCTAGAAACAGATCCTGCCACTGATGATTACTTTTTTTTTCTTCAAAACATTGTCATACTCAAACATTTATATTTCCGGTATATTTCAGGTATAATGCCGGTGTTGCTCATAAACGGGATAAGTTAACTGTACGGAGCCTAAAAAGGGGGGACTCCAGCAGATTATAAACCCAACAATTGATAAAATATAACCATGGTGTTGTAGTGGGTGGCTATGAATGGTGTAAAGTGTAAACATCATGTCAGGCTTTCCAGAAATGTGTATTAGGTGTTTCATCTGTAAGTTTGAAATTATGCAAGTGTTCACAAGCTGGTCTACACAGAGATGGTCTTTGTGGTGTGGTTGTCCTCACAGCTTGAAGGGTGAATTTGTGCTGTAGCTGTATATTTGCATAGTCTTTCGATACCAGTAGTAACTTTGAGCCTAAATTGTTGCTTTCCTCTTTCCATAAGCTCCAAGACCCTGTGTTTCCCCTGCCCCTTTGACCCCCATCCAAACTGGACTACAAGTGAAATCATTTGTTGACACCTTTTGTTTCTGTTTTTACAGGACCTCCAGAGCTGACTGAGCTGTGAGGGTAGCATCGCCTGGACCAGCATGGACCAGCTTGTGAACATTTGCGCCTTTTCTCACTAACTGATCAAACACCTAAAACACATTTCTTGGAAAGCCCAACATTATACTTACAATCTATATCATTTACAACACCAAGAACAACACTACACTACACTCGGCGCTGCCCAAGTAGCTGCCTGTTGAAGCAGCTCTCTCTTCTTTGTCCGTTTCTTGTAATTTTTTTCGTCTCTTTTTCGTCATCTTTGTATTTGGAGTGGATCATTACTTTGTATGGTTCATTGTTGGTCATGGACACCAAACTTTTTGTGGCTTCAGCGATATTTTTACTACTTTTCGCCTGTGTTTGTCTGGAGATCCTACATCTAACCATGGCTGCATTGTTTACATGTGAAATTAGCTGTAAGCAGCCTGTGGCATGTTAATGCTAACTGGAGTAGGGCTTTATGATTTCCCTCGAGGTGAGGAGGATGAGGACGACATGCTGGTTTTCGGGTGTGAGCCAGGAGGTGACGACGTGGACCTGTCCTTCCATCCATCGTTGTTGGGAACGTGGGATCTAAATCCGGTGGGATGGACGAGCTAGCCGTGCTAGCCCAGCAGCAGAGGGGCTGCCATAGGGCAGTGTGGCTTAATGCTGTTCACGGACGTGGCTGACTGAGCTGACATCGGATGCCGGTGACACATTGGAGGAGCTTCGCCTGCTGTGGGCAGACAGGATCCAGGAGACAGAGACTGAACAGACTGCTGGGGAGGCTCAGTCCTGGACCCTGTGGAGGTGGAGAATGGCTGGGCTGGAGAGTGGTGGACGGGCTGTCCTCATCTATTTTCTTGTGGACCTTTTTGCACTTTCTATACACTTTCCTACTTTCGTTTTCTTGATTGCTGCTGTGACTCCTGAATTTCCCCTAGGGGATAAATAAAGTATTTTCTATTCTATTCTATTCTATTCTATTCTATTCTATTTATATATAAATATTAGGGCTGTCATTTTAACACGTTAATTAGATTAATTAATTACACCGCAAATTAACGCGTCATAAAAATTAACGCAGATTGATCTGGATCCCAAACCCGCTAGGCAATCAAAGATGCACTTATTTTCAAATGTCTAGCATTTACAAACCATTTGTCCTACATGAAAAAAGTGGTGTTCTCGTCAGATTTTCAAATTTCCGACGGTCCCTGAATGTATCACACCTAGCAACATGCTTTGAACAGGGGGGGAAGAGAGCGCTGTTAAGGGGACTGCCGTCAACACCTCGTTTATTCACACGTCCTTTTTGAAAATCTACAGAAAATCAACCGTTTGCTCTAGCTCAACTCTGTAAAAAACAGGTCATTTTACACTCTCTACTGCATCAAACAAGCCCTGAATGATCGAAAAAGGTCTTGTATTTAAATCTAAAGAATTCTTTGAAAATTTCCTTCCATCTTCCTGGTGTCATGTTTCAGCTTGGGGCTGCTCTGCACCAATGACAACAGCTTGTGTGTTCAGAGCATGTTAAACTGAGAATACAGAAGCAAAAAAACGTCCTAAAAATCAAATCAGCTTACCTTAGGTGCAGGACTGTGTAGATTTTGTAAAGAGAGAACCATAACACTTTTTTCATTTGTTCCTTATGCCTCAGGGTACCTAAAAATGTGTTGTATATATTCCCACCTTATTGTTAAATGCCTTTTAATGTAATTTTAATGTCCTGGAATTCAGATTCTTTATTTTGGGACCTTAAGCAGATGTGAGATTAAAATGCGATTAATTAGATTAATTAATTACAAATCCTGTAATTAATTAGATTAATTTTTTTAATTGCCTGACAGCACTAATAAATATATAATTATGTTTACAATTTATTTGGGTCACTCACTCCCTTTCAGGCCATATTCTCCTTACTATTGTCAAACATCTTTCATGACCAACACCAGCATGATACCTGTGGAAATATAAGCATTTGAATGTGACAATGTTCTGAAATTTAAATAAAAAAAATACACAAATACATGATTAAAAGATTTGTTTCCAGTGTGTTTGTACAACAGATTTGCTTTGCATGAAGTAGATGACCAAACACCAATACTACTAACACCAAACACAAGTGTGAAAAACTGTAGAAGAGAACATAAGATCATTAACAGTGGCAGCATCAGGGGTGTGCTATATCATACCATTTACAACAATACTGGTATAATTTTTTTGACAAGATAAATTTGTCATTTCACGGTATTTACAGTGCAGAGACACAATGACATATGACGCTTCCTGCTGTGTACGAAACAACAATGGCGAGAGCGAAAGTAGCACTGCAGCATCATCAACCTCACATAAGGATTTAGTGCCTAAAAGAGGAGCAGAGCGGAGCAGAGCGGAGCAGAGCGGAGCAGAGCAGCGCAGAGCAGCGCAGAGCAGCGCAGAGCAGCGCAGAGCAGCGCAGCGCAGAGCAGAGCAGAGCAGCGCAGAGCAGCGCAGAGCAGCGCAGAGCAGCGCAGAGCAGCGCCCATAGCAGCTGGATTCCTGAGATAACAAGATCACAGGAAAACCACGTTTCAGCAGGAATCCCACCCATGACGACACACCTTCATGGTAATTAATTAGTATGTTAAGTAGGGATGTCCCGATATTACATTTTCATTTCCAATACGATACCGATATTTATCCGATATGATATCAGCATTAAACAGGCCTACTTTGATTACTTATTTTGTAGTATGTCTGACATGTTAGAAAAGGCTTGATTAAGTGATATTATTCAAAGAACAGTAGTCAGCAACAGTAGGTATGAGGAAAAACTGACCCATTTATTATTAACCAATGGGAAACAGAAATTTTAACATTAAACATAAAAAATACTAGTAATTGAATAAAATAAAGAATAAATTAGAAGACCCAGAAAATAACCTAAGTAAATCAAATAAAAACAGCAGGAGCGGAGTCTAGAATAGACTGCTTATATCGGAGTGCTGATATCGGACATTTTTGATGCATTCCGATACGATACCGATATTTGTTTTTTTTGCTGATATCGGACCGATATCTGATATTAATATCAGACTGGGACACCTCAAATGTTAAGCTCATCTTGCCCTCTCCAAACTTAAGCGCCTTTAGTCCATGCCTTCTCCTTTGTGTTGGTGTCCTTATAGAAAGAATGTGTTGTTAGAATTATGAAGTTTTTTGCCTGCTAGATTAACTTTTCCTATTTTTTTTTTTTTCTTCTTTTCCCCTTGTCTGCATTATCTTTTCTGCTGAGCATTGTGTCATATGACAGCGTTGAAAAGACCGATGCATTTTTTTTCTAGCAGTCAGATTAACTGCTATAGTGACCATCACCAGCCCTCCCTGTAGGCTCCTCCCTCATTCTAAACTTTATTTAACCCCTGATGTGAGCTATAGGGGAGGGCTGTGCCACACCACTGTGTGAAAGAAGGGGAAATAATGACAGGCAGGACGAGACAAGACAAACAGAGGGGAGGACAAACGTCTACTATTGTTGATTTAAGATAGCAATTCAAGTGCTGGGCTAATGCAATACAGGAAGTAAAGGTTGTACGAAACCAGGGACACCAGAAATGTGGGGTCTTGATAGTGTGGGGAGTGTGGGCCTATGTGGATAGGAGAAGAAGTGGCATGCATCAAAGGATGTGAGAAGATGTGTAATAGTACCCGACTCAGCATGCTCTGACGGGATCTATCATAACTCTTAGTTAGTCTCCACAGAAGCTTGAGTATCTGCATGCGTGTGAGGTGGTCACTGAATATCCAAGTAAGTAAAACACAGCCAGGGGCGCCCCCCTGGCCACCAGGGCATCCGGGCCCCCCCACACAGTCCCCAAACCGCCAGGCCCAGGGACAACCCCAGGACTCAAGGGGGCACAGACCTGCCACCCCCGCCGATACCAAAGACAGCACCCAGGGCCCAGAGCAGCGGCCCCCCCTGCAGATCGCACCCGCTCTCCCCGACCACCCGTCCACCCGGCCCTAAGCCACCCCCACCCCCAGCACCCAGCCACCCCCACGCCCCCCGTGGCAGGCCGGAGGCCCAAAGCCACCCAAGAGCCAGCCTCCCCAGGACCAGACCCCTCCCCAGAGGGGAGGCCACGAACCACAGCCAGACCAGGTGGGGCAAGATGTGGGCATGTAGCGGTGGGATGGAGGTCCCAGCCCGTCCCCCAGAAAATCCGAGGCCATGAGAGGCCTTGGAGACCACTGCCCAAGCAACAGGGTAGCCCCCCCGGCAACCTGCACAGGACAGCACCCCATAGGGAGCCCGTCATGCCAAGGCCCCTAGCGAGCAACAGACCGAAGGATCACGCACTGTAGCCCACCAAGGGGTACGGGAGCCAGCCAGGCCTACCCGCCCCCTAGGGGCTAGACCCCCACCCGCAGCTTCCGGAGCCCAGCCGAACCACGGAAGCCGCCGGCGCCACCCGCCCCCCACAAAGTCATGACCAGCGAGGCCCAACCCCCACAGCCACACCAAGCCTATGCCCGTGACAAACTCTATACCACCGACAAACTCTATACCACCAACCCCCCCCCCCCCCCCCCCCCCCCCCCCCCCCCTTCACTATTCTGTAACCTGGTCCCAGACAGGCTACATTATCCCTACACCGTAAATAGTGCAGCTAGGTGTAATGTGGTGCATTAAAACTGGGGAAGAACAGGTCGAGTGGGGGTCCACCAACCCCCCCCTCTCCCTGCCTGGCCCAAAAAAGTGGATGTTGTGTTGCATGAAAAACAAAGGATCGGTGGGGCAGGCGAGAGGGGAGCAGAAAGTGGCCACAGCCTAAAACAGACTGCACCCACCCACCAATCCCCCCAACCACCCCCTTCCCTACTCCAAGTAATGTTTGTAGTGGAGGGCGGGAAAGACAGAGGGGTCGAGCTGGTCGCTCCCCCTGTTACCCCCAACCCCCAGAACCCTAAGTGTTATGAATGTGCCCGAAAGTGATAATATAAACAAAGGTCCAATGTGTGAGTGGTGAAGTGCAATTAAGAGGCAGGGCTAGTGAGGGCCGGGCCAAACCACCCAAAACAGCGCGAAGGCGCGGGAGTAGCACCGAACGGCTCGCTGAACAGAAGGACCCAGGACCCACAAGCAACAATCCAGACGAGCTCCAGTGGGCAGGCGCGCCCAGCACAAGCACACACACACACACCCCTCACCCCCCCCCCCAGTAGACCGCAGCACCAGAACCACCGGCCCAGCGCCCACCAGGGACCCAACTCAGGCGGGCCACCCCAAGGGCACTGCCCCCCAGGGGAGGACCCCAGGGCACCCAAACATCAAGTCCCTGGTGCCCACCCCCTGCCCGAGCCACCGGGGGGGTTGGGACCAGCACCAGGGGACACCCACCGCCATTGTCTCCTGCTTCATGGCAGGATCTGGAGTCGCCCCACCCAGACCCAGTGGTATGGTTGTCACGATACTAAAATTTTCAACTCGATACCGATACTCAGGAAAATATTCGATACTCGATACTATTTTCGATACCACAAGGATGAAAAATAAAGAACCTAATATTTAAAAGAAACATTTTTATTAACAAAAAAATGCAAATATAACCTCTGTTGCAACATGTAACAATTAACAGTACCACACACACAACAAACAGTTGTGTAAAAAGAAAGTTTCAGGCCTGAGGTAGTGCAAAAAATAAATAAAATAAATAAAGACATTTTTACAAATTTTTGCCTGATTTATGCACTGTCCACTAAAAACAGCCCTGAGACCCACTTATGGGCCTCCAGCCACAGGCTGAGAACCACTGCACTAGTAGATTGTATTTGAAGCTTGTTCCTTAAAAGATTGCTCACATCATGAAGAAAATGTGACCCAGGGAACCTCAGGATGAATTTATCATTTAGAAAACAGTGAGTGAGTGAAAACAGCAGCTCAGATGGACTGATGAACAATGCTGCATTTTGATTCATCAAAAGGTTGACTTGTCTTTTTTAAGTCTCTGTGTTCATTTAAAATGTGCTCATGAGCTATCAAGACACAGTTTGAAATATAAAATCACACATAGTGACTGACGATCTCTCACTGTCTGCTGGGATGTGTGTCTATCTGCGCCTTTATGCACGCCGGCACAAAGAGGAGCGTGCGTACACGGAAAGTGAAAGTTTAAGTTACACAACCATCCTATAATTATGTTTTATAGTGGTTATATGGTATTGGGGGTTTCTAGTGGGTATAGGGTGCATACCTGCGTATCTTGTATATTACACAACACGACCTCTGCGTCCTCTGTGCTCCTGTGCCTCTGACTTGAGCGTGAGAAATCGGAGGTGTAGCATGAGTGCGGGTGAAATTATCCAAATGTGTGAGTCTCACAGCGAATGCGTGACAGCAGTGTTTGCATACTGGCTTATCTGTGTCCTTCGGTTTTCCAAGCTCGTTAGCTTCGAAGGCAAAATACCTCCAAACAAACCTTTTACAACAACTTTGACAACCTTACCCAGTGGTACAGCCCAGATGTCGCAGCCCCCCCTGGAGGTATGCCAGGCCCCAGCGGCCGACCCACCAGCGGCCAGGGGCCCCCAACCCCCCGCGAGGGGAGAGGGGGGAGCAGGTGAGGGGGAAGGAGGAGGGGAGGGGCCGCAGGGCGGACAGCAGGAAGGAAAAGACACAGGTGCAGAGCAGAGGAGCCCACCACTCCCAAGCCCCAGGGCCAGCCAAGGCACCACCGCAAGAGGAGGCCAGCGCCATCCCCAGACCCTGCAGACTGAACACAGACCCAGCAGCCACAGGGAACACGAGGGAAAGCACCAAGCACCACAGCACCCCAGAGGAGGCCGCTAGGCCAGTTAGCCCCACAAGGTAGTGGGTTAACCTGGGTATCTAGGTGGAAAGATGTCTCCGACCACCATCACCAGAGTATATTTACCTCCTTTGGGACCCATGAAGCTGTGCTATTTCCTCTCCTTTAGTTCTCAGGAATCTATGGTATATAAAACCAGTAGAGGAGAGGGAAAAGAAAAAAAAAAACAACCAGAAGGAAAAAAAAACAAAAAACGAGAGAACAGAGCACAAGGGGGCAGTACTAGCTTACATGAGAGGGATCTTTGGTTAGGAATATAGATGTGCTAGAAAAGGTTGCCAGATTGAGTCCTGGTCTTCGGTCCTTTGCCTGTTTGATTCAGTTAGATTTTCCATTGATATGTGGTCGGCAAGGAGGTTTTTCCAGAATGTAATATTTATTGCCTGTTATGATTTCCAGTTCATGAGAATAGTTTTCTTAGGACGCGGTCACACTGGCCATGCAAAACGTGCCGTGCTTAAGCACGATTGCCCCCCTGCAGCGCTGTTGCCCAGCTGGAGAGTACGGCCGGCGGTCACACTACCCCAATATGAACCAGACTTTAGCGGGTATCAGACACGCGCAATGCCCGCCTTCGTCATCGTGAAGCATCTGTTTAGGCTACATGAAGCACCATCTAATCAGAGTCAGCACAATGAGACACAGAGAGCACTGCTACAACTTTAGAGACTTTAGGACTTATATTAAGTCATTGTCGCCCGACACAGCCCTCTAACACCCTGCTTTGTTTAAAATGATCGTCGAGAGATGCGCTCGCGGTGATTATACGTATCGGATCGCACGCGCTGTGCGCGTGCTTGTGCTCGAGCTCGTGCATGAAGTAAACCGTGCCGAAGCCCACCTCTTCGAAGCGTGCCGAAGCACAGAAGGGAATCGTGCTTGAGCACGGTACAGTTGCGGTCACACTGGCCATTCCAAACGTGCTTTACGGCTGAAGTGTGCTCAGGCACGGCACGGTTGGCCAGTGTGACCGCGTCCTTAGCGATGGTTAGAGCTATGAGAAGAGTTCTATTTATTTTCATTTTATGGTTCAATGATGATAAATCCCTTAGCAGACACAGTGAAGGGGACAGAGGGATGGGGCAGCCCAAAATATTTGAGAGAGATGTGATAATATCAACCCAAAATTGTTGGACAGGTGTGCAGTTCCAGGTGGCATGAAGGTAAGTGTCTGGAGTGTGTTGGGAGCAGTGGGTGCAAGTGTCAGATTGTGCTAAACCCATTTTAAACATCCTGTGCCCTGTAAAGTGAACCCTGTGGATGATTTTGTACTGGATTAGTTGGATATTACTGTTGGTGCTTATGGAGAAGGTGTTTTCACAGATTTGGTTCCAGAAGTCTGCATTGGGGGTGAGGGCCAGGTCTTGTTCCCACTTTATTGATGGTAGTGATATTGATTTGTCTAAGTTAGCAATTATCTTATATATTTTGGACAATGATTTTTTCTTTATGGGGTTGATTTTAATTAGGTCCAAGGTTGAGGCGGGTAAGTTTAAGTTTGTTCGAGTGATATCGAATTTAGAGGTAATGGCAGATTTAAGTTGTAGGTATTCAAGAAAATGGTTTTCCCCCATGCCGAATTCCTGGACCAGATTAGAGAATGGCAGCATGATGTTATTTGTGAAAATGTGTCTAAAATGAGTGATTCCCTTCCAGGTCCATGTATGGAAGTTTTTTGTTGATTTTGATACCCGGATTGTTCCAAATTGGTGTGTAGTCTGACAGAGCTAAAGAGGTGTTTGTGATTTTGTGGAATTTCCACCAAGCTTTCAGAGCTGTTGATATGGTTAGACTTTTAAAACATGGGTGGAGTTTAACTGATTGATTTAAGAACGGTAGGTCTGAAATTTTTATTTCTTTACAAAGTGTTTTTTCTATGTCTAACCAAGTGTTGCATTGTTGACTATTGTGGATCCACTTTGTGATATACTGCAGTTGGTTTGCTAAGAAGTAGTGGAAGAATTGTGGGGCTTCTAAGCCTCCGAGATGTTTGGGTTTCTGTAGTGTGGATAATTTAATCCTTGCTGGTTTATTTTTCCAGTAATATTTTGAGGTGATGGAATCTAGAGATTTAAACCAAGTGAGTGTAGGTTGAATTGGAGTCATTGAGAATAAGTAATTTATTTTTGGTAATATTGACATTTTAATAGTAGCTATTCTGCCTGTGAGAGATATTGGTAGGTTCATCCATCGTTCAAGGTCATCCATAATTGTTTTCAACAGTGGTGTAAAATTTAGATTAAACAGCTCTGACAACCTGAAGGAGATGTGAATACCCAAGTATGTCAGGTGACTGGTGCATATCGGGATAGGTGATGTATGGGCTGCCACATCCCAACCGCTGTCTTTAATGGGAAGAATACTTGATTTAGACCAGTTTATTAAATAATCTGATAGATGGGAGAATGATCGGATTAAATTAATAGTTTCTTTTAATGATCTAGATTTGGATTTCTGATATAACAATATGTCATCTGCATATAAACTGATTTTGTGATGAGATGTTGGAGTCTCGATACCTATAATGTTACAATTCTGGGGAATGGCTGCTGCTAGGGGTTCAATAAAGATAGTAAATAATGAGGGGGAGAGTGGGCACCCTCTCTAGATTAACTTTTCCTCCTCCAAAACGAAAGATTTCCTCTGGATCTGACCTACTTACTTTGCTTACATTTCAAGCTTGTGTAGTAGTAGTAGTAAATTATTGGAAAAGTGGCATCCATACTGTGTGTGCAATAAAAATGCTGTTGTTCAGAAGCAGCAATCACTAATAATGAGTTGTTTGTTTTTTTCCCATAACGTCATGAATATCATTATCACAAATTTTTGGCTGGTCGGCTACTGGCTGGATACATTAAATAAAAAGAAACATTAAGTGCCATTCCAGCCATTCAGGGGGCTGATGGCAGACTTCCGTGTGATCCTAAAGAAATAAGTGGGACTTTTAGAGACTTCTATGTTAAACTATATACCGCTGAGCTAACAGTGAGCAAAATAGATATTATATCTTTTCTCTCAAATCTCAATCTTCCTCGATTATCAGAGGACCAACTTGAGCAACTGGATTCACCCATCACTATTGAAGAAATAATGAATGTCATCAAAAATCTACCTTCAAGTAAAGCTCCAGGCTTAGATGGCTTTACAGCAGAGTTTTATAAAGCATATTCTGCAGAGCTAGCACCTTTGCTTTTAGAAACTTATAAAGAAGCATTTGACAAGGGCAGACTTCCTCCCTCTTTGACAGAGGCTGCTATTACTCTTATTTTAAAAGCTGGTAAAGATCCCTTGGATTTCAAAAGCTATAGACCAATAAGTCTGACGTCCTGGGATAAGTAAAATATTATCCAAAATCTTAGCCAACCGACTATGCAAAGTTATAACTTCCCTGATCCATCCTGACCAAGTTGGCTTTATACATCCTCCCTGTTCTGCAGACAACATCAGAAGGTTTATTGATATAATGTGGGTCTGTCAGGACTACACCTATAGAGATAATTTTGTTTCTTTATTATTCAATCAAAAAGAATAGATTTGAAACCAGAAAAGAGATTTGTAATCAAAAGACAATAAGTAGGAAATGAAAAAAAAAAAAAAATTGAGATCAAAACAGAGCAAGTTGCAACTGAAAAAAAAGTTGAGATCAAAATACAACAGTTTGCATTTGAAAAAAAAAGTTGAGATCAAAATACAACAGGTTGCATTTGACGGACATCACGCTCAGCAGACCGCTGCTTCACCGGCTGGCCGAGAGGTCTGCACAGAGCGGGCCGCGGTGCCGTTAACAAGAACCGAGACGCGGCTCGGCAAGGCTCAGCTGGCCGCTGTAGCATGGCTGCTAGCTGTTAGCGCAGAGCTCAAAGCTTCTGTGAGCTTAGATGCTTTCACCACATGTGAAAATGATCCATCGTTTGATTTTTCAGCTCGTAGGGCTCGCGTTTGTTTTCACTCAGGTCCAAACAATTGATCAGTAAACGTCACGTTGTCATGGCAACTGACCGGAGGAAGGCGTGTGTCACTGTGTGTCAGAGAGAGACAGAGAGAGACGAAATAATGCTACACCAGACAGTTGTCCTGAAGTTTTTAGTGCAAACAGTATTATAATTGTTTATTTATGTGATTGGTTGAACAACATTTCAAGAGTGTCTTGAGCAGTCTCACTCTGCTTTGACTGGTGTTAAAATGTTATACATAAATGTTATACGTTATACGTCCGTGACATGTCCCGTTAGGCGCGACTCTGCTCAACGAAGTTGTAACGTTGTCAGGTGATGATAAAGACACCTGATCATGTGTTAATGGAGTGCCAAAAGTGAATTAAAAAGCTTAGCCTGACGTGGGGGGGCAGGTAAAGCCTGGCGGGCCCGCCAGGCTTATAATACACTGGGAGAAACCCTGTACTGTTGTGTAGGAACCATGCCTCCACGTGTACCGTGGAACAGTGTTTTAATCACTCACTATCTTAGCTAATGTAACTATGCTCAGGCCGTGACTAGCAGAGACAACCATGCTAATTAGCGTGCTTGCAGCAGTAGGGCATTATAATTCATTATATTGTGTTGTTGTTGTTTTTGTGAGTGTACAGCGGACTCTGGCCAGAGGCTATCAACTTACCTCCAGGCGTTGTGTAAGGAAGTGGTAGCTGGCGCTCGCACTCGGTAAAGCCAGGTCAAACCAACCAATGGAAACTATTCTGTCATCCACCAGCGTAGGCCCCGCCCAGTAAGTGCAGTAGAATTCGCAAGCAAAACTTTGGAGTTTGCAAACAAAAAGGAATGATTTGCAAGAGAAGGTTTTCAACTTGAAAGCAAAGAGGGCTGATTTATAAGCAAAATGGAAAGAAATACGTTCTCAGTTTAATTTTTCAATCGCAACCTGTTGTGTTTTGATCTCAACTTTTTTTTTTTTCAAATGCAACCTGTTGTATTTTGATCTCAACTTTTTTTTTTCAAATGCAAACTGTTGTATTTTGATCTCGACTTTTTTTTTCAATTGCAACCTGCTCTGTTTTGATCTCAACTTTTTTTTTTCATTTCCTACTTATTGTCTTTTGATTACAAATCTCTTTTTTTGGTTTCAAATCTATTCTTTTTGATTGAATAATAAAGAAACAAAATTATCTCCATATACACCTCCCCTGTGGCAGCCATCTCCTTGGACGCCGAGAAGGCTTTTGACAGGGTTGAGTGGCAGTTCCTGAGGTGCTTCTCAAAGCTCCAAAGTTCCATCCTCGCCTCCTCCACTAGCGTCTTAGTCCTGCCCACCAGAGATGCATGCCAGAGACGCGAGGAAACGAAGAGAGTAGAGAGGAGACGAGGAGGTCCATTTTATGAGCATTGAGATGTCCTCTCCTCCGGAGCGTCACATGAAGCGACGTATCTTAGTGATGATGGCGTCACAGCTGGATAAACCGGTCTGAACGCACGAGACAAACTCAACTATGGAAAATAATGTAAACAACAGGGCGCTCAACCGCAGAAAATTCATATTCACTTTTAGATCAGTTTAACATGAATATGTTCATGAATGAAGAAGAAAAATGTCACGTTTTCCCAGGCCCAGATTGATAGTTTTTAAGTCTTATATTGGGGCCACTTTGTGTTCATAAATAATGTGTTTATTCTGCTATAAGCACTGCTTAGCGCACTGGTGGGACAGGAGGAGAGAGAAGTGGAGCTGTCTGCAGCGGTGCCTTTCATCCATTACGCGCACGCAGAGGGACAGAGGTGAAATTGTTGCTGTATCAGCCAATAATGGCATGATCTCACACCCATCACTGATAAAACAACAGTTTGCTACTGTATGAAAATGGCGTGGTTATGTGTTATTTTTAAAGTTATTATTGAACTGGCTCGAGTGGGCCAGCAGAGTGCGCAGTCAGCTGACCCAGAGCCTTTGAGTTTCACTTTCAGCCTGCGTGTGTTGTCTGTTGTCTGGTCTCTGGGGCTCTTTCTAATTGTCTGTTGTCATCCTCAGTGAGAATTAATGTTGTAATCATCCAGATAAATATCAAACATGAAAATTATTGGGGCGGCTCCGACGAGTCTGTGAGACGATCGTGGGGCTAAAGATTCATCTGTCAACCGCTCACACGAGAAGATAATCTTGCCCGAACGTCGGCCGATTTTAGTCCACGACCAGATTTCTTCCCCGATTGTCGGGAGGACCGAATCTGGGTTAAATCGGGGCGAGAATCCTGTAGTGTGAGCCAGACTTTACACTTAGACAGCTTATCTTGCTCCATGGAGCTCACGTTTCACACATGTGGACAGCTGACGCTTTATAGCCGGCTCTGATACGTCACAAGGGGGCGTGTCTGTCAGTGAAAAGACTTCCGCGAAGCCTGCTCTTGTGTTTCCTCGATTATGCCTCCTCCAGCTCAGTCTCCTCTCTCCTCTCTCCTCCAAGCACATTTGGCGCTTTGAAATGTCCTCCAACATGGCTGCTCACAAAGTACTTCCGGTGTCGTGGAGGAGAGAGGAGATAGGAGACTGCATTTTGGCACATTGGGAAGCACCCCTGCTCTCTGCCCTGGAGTCTTTTGGTTTTGGCCAGAGCTTCTGTTCTCACTAATGGTGTCATATCTTCTCCATTTGAACTAGGTAGAGGCACTAGACAGGGGGATCCTCTTTCTCCCCTGCTCTTTGCTGTTGCGCTGGAGCCATTAGCAGTGGGGTGATTCTCATGAAACTGCAACAAACATGTCCGGGTTATATTTTATGATCAAAACACGTTACTTTGATAAGTTATGATATTTCCTACAAAGAGGGTTAAGTGGGCAGTAGGGCTAAATGTTTTTTTACACCTGTAATATAATATTTACAATTATTTAACAAAATATCTTTGTGAATTCTCATTACCGAAATGTGTCCGGATCCATTATTGTATTGTTCTTTTTCATCCCCTGAAAATTCAGTTTTGTTAAAATAGAGCAAAATTGCACAGTATTGTGTAAAAACATTTATATTTATGATCAGTATAGTTGTTTATGGTGTATACCAACACATATATATTGATTTTATTGAAAATTATTGTGTCCATACAAAAAGTTCCTCATTACCGCAACTGTACTTCATCTGCCTATAAAAAGTGCACTGTTCCTTTGAATTGACAAGCAGTCCCTTGATGCATCACATCAGACAGAAGCTTCAAAATGGAGACAAGGTTAGTTGCTCTCTCTTTTCTTACATGATGAATTTTTTGAAAATGTCTTTAAATTGTCCTCTTGTTACACTGTTGGTTATCATTAACGATACAGGTTGATAATCTGTACTTTTAAAAATATATTACATTATTTTTGTCTGAATGTGAAGACAATTTTAGACTTCAACATGTAGCAAAGGTAGTGTTTGTGTAGCATGTTAGCATTTTGTGCTATATGCCAACTTAGCTAAGAGTGCCTCATTACCGTTGCTCATATTTCTCATTAACGTGTACTTTAAAGGCGCATACTGGTAATGAGAAGTTATGTTGTGGTAATGAGAAGCTCTTCCTATAGTTAGAGTATTACATTACATGCAAGTATGTTGTATTAATTTAGACCTCAAGATTTATAAATGGACAGTTGATGGTTATTTAATGAATATTTATTGACTTCCTACAGTATTTTGTTAGCTTATAATGTCTCTATGTATTAACTATATAAGTACTCAAATTGTTTTTGCACACTCACTCCGCCTTTTTAATGATCATGCTGAATGGCTTTTGTGACTGTTGCAAAGACTGACCAACGACCAGCGCAAGAAGGCAGCAGCCAAAGCTCAGGTTAAAAAGCACAGGGAGAAATTATATGGGAATCCTGAACTTCTGGAAGAGTACAGAAGAAAGGAAAGAGAGAGGTATTTTTAGTTACAGGAAGGATAGTGTGTGCGTGTGTGTGTGTGTGTGTACGTAGATGCGTGCATGTGTGTGCATGTCTGCTTGCTTCAAAGATGTCTTCTTGGGATGAGCGAGTACACTCATTGATACCTGTTAAACCAACTAAATTGAATTTAATCAAAATGGATCTGAACCTGAACCCAGAGGTGCTGGGCTCAACCTAGGAGTGGGTGGTGCTTGAACAGGAAGTTGTTCATTGAAGCCTAAAATTGTTATATGATGATCAGAAGTGTCTATATTTGATATTTATTAGAAAACTTCACAGAAATTGAGAATTTATTTTTTATTATAAGCCAGAAGAATAGGAATTAGCAGCAACACATTTTTTTAAATTGAATAAATGAACTTAAACAATAAACAACTATCCATTCAGAAATCAACAAATTATAGTGGAAGAATACTCCAGGAAAATTAAATATGTATCTGATACCATTTCCGTACTCGCTCAACCCAAATGTAATCACACTAATTATATTTCTGCTCTTGTATCATATCCACATTTTTTGTTACTGTTGTAATATTGTTGATATTATAAAATGCTTGTAAAAATACATTTTCATAATTTGACTTGTGGTACACATATGATGACTATTACTGACACCCTGAGTCACTGAAGTTTTATTTTTTGTAGATATTGAAAGCGCAAGTCTGAGGGCAAACTGAAATCTGCAAGTGACCTGGATGCAAAAGCATTAAAAGGACAACAAATGCAATGGAGAAAAAAATTCTGCTAAAGATTACAAAAAACAAAAGACCTTGAGAGATGTTCAAGATCTCACCCCACCCTTGATCAATGATGAGACAGCTGTTGAGCCCGGACCATCAAGAAAGGTGACAGAAAATGGAGAAAATCAGCATGTTTGAAGCTCCCTCACCAGTTCACCCTCAAAAAACAACACCAAAAACAAACAGGTCTGCTGCATCCAGTTTGAAAGCCAAACTCGAAGAAAAAAACAAAGCACTACAAAGGAAAGACAAAGAAATAGACAGGCTAAGAAAGCAATTAGAACAAATGAAAATGGGAAAGGAAGCAACAAAAACAAGAAATAAGCTGATAAAAAATGCCCGTTCAACCATCAAGAGGAGAAGAACCTTCTTTCATCGTGATTATGTATACACCATTGTGAACGGTAAAGCAGGAGAGATCAGGCACAGTGGGGAGGTGTTTAGGAGACGGTTTCTCTGTGACACTATCAAAAACCTTCACAAACGTTTTCTGATAGAAAACCCAAGCAAGAAGATTTCTTGTGCTCATTTCTTTAAATGCCGTCCCTTCTGGATCTCTAGTCCAACTCTGTTGGACAGGGAACATTTGCATGCAAAATTCATGAAAATTTTGAGAGTAAAGTAAAGAAGTTACGCCAGTTGGGTGTTTCAAATGTGTCATCTTGCTTGGAGGTGGTTGACTCTGTGGTTTGTGAAAGAGGGAACATGAAATGCATGTACAGGCAATGCAAAGATTGCAAAAGCAAGTCATTCTCCCCAATGTTGGATCCAAATACAAGAGACAACATTGTCCAGTGGAAGGAGTGGGTGAGCAGGTCCACACCCATGAGTAAGTAAGGACAAGATGGATCGACCATTGAAATAGAGGTCAAGACAACAAGTCTTGAAAAATGCTCCACCTCCATTGAGAAGTCTGGTACTTCCTGGAGGACATTAAGCAAGTCATCCCAGAGCCGATGCCTGCAACATCTTCTGCTCGTCATTTTTGTGTCTTGCCTGAGATTTGGGAAAAGCACTCAAAGGCCTGAATTGCATGAAGTTGGATTTCAATCAGTTTTAACATTTTATTGTTCAGAATTGTTGTTATTCAGTTATGTAATGTCTTGATGACCTTTTAAAATGAACTCATTCCACCATCAGTCATTACCGCAACATAAATTCTTATCCTCCGTAGCAGATTTTTCATTACCGTAATGGATGTAAATTGGATCATATTTTTATATTTTTATTATTCAGAAAAATAACTTTGTTCATTTATTATAAAATGTTTCTTAACTGCTCTCTGCATGTGTTTTCTGGAAAGTATTTCTTGTTACTTAAGAGAGTATTTTAAAAATTTGACTCTAAAACACCTATAGTATATCGGTAATGAGAGTCATCTGTTTTTAAATGTTATTAAAAAAAAATAAAACAATGCTATCAGTGCACTCTGCTGTTTATTTACTGTGCTCATTTGTGTTACTGTGAAAAAATTGGGTAAAAATATTTTTTAATGAATGGTCTGCTTTGTCAACTCAGCATATCGGTAATGACAATTATTCTGGATCATGCTAGTATAAAATTGGAATAAAACTGAATTTAATTGTTTTCCTGGTTAACTTCTATCAAAAAATAAAAATTCATATTCTACTTCAGCCAGTAGAAACAAAAAATCTGCCAGTTTAGGTTGTTTATATTTTTAGGTTACTGTGACCCTGTTCGTGAGAATCACCCAGTGGCTATCCGCAGTGAGCCTACATTTCCAGGCATTTTAGTTGGAGAGCATCGCCATAAATTAATGCTATATACATTCTCTTGTTTGTTTCAGATCCTCTCTCCTCTCCCTGTTTAAAATTATAGATAGGTTTTCTTCTTCCGTTTCAGGTTTAAAGTAAATTGGTCAAAGTCTGAGGCTCTTCCTCTTACACCATACTGCCCTAAACCTCTCTTCCAATTTGGCAACTTTGCCTGACCCAAGAAAGGCATTAAGTATCTAGGTATAACATTTCCACCTGTGCTAGCTGATTTGATTAAAATAAATCTTGACCCTTTAACAGAGGGCTTGCGAGCTGATGTGACACGGTGGTGCCCACTCTATCTCTCCATGTGGGGTAAGGCAAATATAATTCAAATGACGCACACCCTATATAAGCATATCTCCTTCCTTTAAAATTTAACAATGAACCAAAAATCAACTTAAAGTGCAACAGCAACATAAAAAGGCATATCTCCTTTTAATATTGGTTGAAAGACCATTAATAAAATAGAACTCAAAGAAACATTAGAAGACATCTTCCTTGAAACAAGGAGAATGAAAGAACCTGAGCTTATAATTTCAGATTTTTTTTTTCAAACAGACACGCCAGATATAAACAAACAGATATAAACAATATAGGAATGGAATGCAAAGTGAACGGCAGGTCGTCCTCGCTCTCATAATCACTCATCTTTACGTTGTTACTGCATGATTCGTTCTGGCAGACTACCTGCGTTTGTTTATCTGGTAAGTGGCAAGCGCCTCGTAGCCAGCTGTGGCTCTGCAGCAGAGGTAGCGCCATTTTACGACACGATGAGAGCAAGAGACTTATTTAGCTGTGTTTTTGTGTGAAAGTAACGCACTGAAAATTCTCTAAATAAAGCGTGAATGCAGACAGATATCAGATTTTTTCGGTGGGAGTCCGTTTATTTATGTTTTGGGTTAAACCAACACTATGTAGTTTTTCAAACATAATATAGTCCTTACATATCCGTTGTCATGGCCCTCCGCTTTAGGATGAGTTGAATGACACCTCTTTCGTGTTCTGAAGTGGTCTGTATCGCTTGCACTAGCGCTATGTAACTTCGAGGTGGCTGGTAGTAACCCTGCCACACTAAAAAACTACAATTTTACATCGTCTTGCCTGCTTACGGCATACGTCACTTCCCCTGATTCCCGGTTTTCAAGGAAGTGTCGGCGAAAGCCAAACTCAGAGCTGTAGCCATGGCGGAGGCAGCAAGTAAGAGAAATTTTTTGTCGGAGGATGCAAAACAAAGAAAGCGAGAGAAAGACAAGCTGAATGCCCGGACCAGAATAAACATCGGTTCGGCGTTCACTCGGTGGCGTGAAATAAAAGACGAGGAAGGATGTCCGACTGATGCTGACTTGGCCCTGTTATTGCTGGACTTGTAAGTACTTGTAGATTGTTTACAAACCGTGTACAGTATTCTCGAGTTTGTAACGTGACTTTTTGTATCACTAAGACCCATCTCTGTTCATATTCATAAACAAGTAATCCCAGGCGGCAGCTATTTATTGCGAACATGGTAACTTTCGAAAGCTATCGAAACGATGACTGCAAACCGCTAAGCGTAAAAGAAAATGTATGTGTGTTTAGCTTCCTCCGGTGTAAAATACTGAAAATGGAAGATCATTATATTGAATATTTCTAAGATTATCATCTTGGTGTTCATGTACCTGATCAAGCTGCTTGTGCTAACTGTAGCCTACACACGATTTTTTTTTTCATGAAATGTTTTTTCTCTACAGGTATCAACAGAAGCAAGTAACCTCAACTCCATATAAACCTCACTCTCTGCAGCCAATAGTTTCCAGTATTACAGAGGAGTCGGACTGTGATAGGTACTGCGTTTATTTGTTTTATTTTATTTTTTTTACAGGGCCTGCAGTTTCATGTTTTCCCCAAATTTTACTTTATTTATATCATCATTGACTGAATTTATGTTTTCACTCAGAGGGGAGTTTGGAATGGAAGGTGTACAGATACTGCAACAATGTGCTGAGGCTGAAGAGCTCAATGTTTTAGAAGCCAGGTGAGTTTTTAGTAGCCAGAAGCTGCAGTGCTCCCCTCCCCCCAGTACTTGTGAAAGCCCCTGGTCTTCTGAATTGTGTTCCTTGCATGCTGTCCTACAACACTTACTTATTGTTTCACAACAACAACATAGTCTTGTACTATTCACCCGCTGTCCCGTTCTGTTTGCTCGCTGTCATAGTCCCATTTCATAGGAATGTCATGGAACATTATAACGATTGGCGCAGGACAGTTGGCAAGCAACTTCCACCACAAACATTGTAGCACAGCTTTTGTTCAGGGAATGAATTTTTTTGATTTTGTATTTATACTGTCTGCTTGCAGTTTATACACTTTACCTATATTCTGCTGTCTTTGCAGCGTTCATTCTCTGTCAATTGTGGAGGAAGAAGATCCCCATGACTCCCCGGACGAGGATGCAGTCAATGGAACAGCATGCAAGTATTTCTAATGAATTGTACTACATTTTGTGCTGTCATTATGTTTTGGACGCACTTCTGCCAGAGATACATATAACAGAAGTGGTCACAGATGCCCATGCACAAATTTCAGCTTTGCTGAGTAAGTAAAATGGTTCTACGCTTTTGATTCTGTATTTTCAGATTGATGTTTTTGAGATTGTAAAGTCTTCTTTTTTTCACAGATGCAGACCATGGAAAGTACAAAAAATGGGGGCTCCAACATTCACTCGACATTTGGCATGCAGGTAAGAATTTAGGAAAGAAGCTGAGACGGGTATACTATTTCATTGTATTATGAGGGATGTGTTGGTGATTGCATGTCTACACTTTTATAAAGTGCTGCAATAAAGCAGCATTTTTTGTGACTGTCTAACACTGGTCTTTTCTATTCTCAGGCTGGTACAGTGAGGGACTAGTCTGAACTGTTGCCTTGGATCTGGGACATTGTGAACCACTTCTGGTATTGTGCGAAGCAAGCATCATCTGTGGAGGATTTCAAGGTATGTTTGTGGAAAGTGAATTGAGGCCGTACAAAAACATGGATTACAGTAGGTTACAGATGTACAGATGTGGTTTTTAATTTTGCAGAAGAGGTGGCACACTAATTCATCATGTTCGGAACCAACACACATGGGCAACTGGAGCCTGTGAGCATGAACCACTGGATGATGAAGCTCAGAAAAAACCTTGGATAAAACAAGGTAATTCCAATGTATTTTATGAGAGGTGTATGTTGCTTTGAATGGATTTTTGTCCATCTCATACTGAGATATGTCATTACAGGTTCAGCAGCTCATCAAGCCCTTTTAGCAGTTGTCTTGGACAAGCGGTGGTTGAAGGATGTTAAGAAATTCATCACCTTCAGGTATACACTTTTGTCAATGCTAATGTCAGTGTGTCTTACAAAAAAATAATCCAAATAGTGCTACAGCTGGTGCAAGTGTTGCTAAAGTCTCACATTACAATATCGATCTAAAAGATTTATTCACTGTCTGTTTATTGAGACATTTATACACTGATGTAGAAGCAACAAGAAATAATGATAAAGTAAAATATAAGCATGTTCATTTATAAGGTCAGTAATTACCAAAATGTAATAACATTTGTATCTATTTGTACACTATCCAGGACTACATCAGATCTGTGAAATTTCCAGAACCATATACTGATGTATGCAGGGAAGCGGTTCTCATACACTCCAGCAGTCTATCGCACACGGACTCTGCTCGCTGCAATAGACTATAACTGTCAAAATGGCCGCCTCCCTGCACGAAACAAGGATGAACACAAGATGTAAGTTTATGCACATTTGCAAAGACACTCCCTGTCGTAATCTTAGAGCATTTTTTCAGTATTCTAAAATTGTTTGATATATTTAGTTACAGGCGATACTACAATAAAAGGTCCAAGAGAGGGTGTTTTTCAGAGTTAACGCTGAGGATCATCCCTTATGTGTTTTGTTGAATGGACATGTTGACCTGCAATCTGACTTCATACACACAGCCACAGCTTTACCTGTACCCACACTCATATTGTCTGCTGCTATTACAGGGTTCAATTTTTATTACCAGTTTATTATTTTATTTTTCTACTGCATTTACACTTCTACATACATCACTCTCTCTTTACTTTATGCACAGTAACTTACTGTCCATCCTACACATTATTTATGATAATGAGTGGGATTTCTGCCGGAGTTGTTGTTGTTTTTGTAAATAATGTAAATAAAAGTTTGTTATGCTTTGCAAAAAATGTCTTTATTTTACACACACACAAAAAAAGTGCACACAAAGAAGTAGAAAACAACAAAAACTAAAGCTCTGTTCTAAAGTAGTCGCCGAACCCTGAAACCTGTGTACTGTCCCATTGGGTCTGGAAAAGTGTCTGTTACTTTCCAGACACAGCAGCTTGGTATGACCACTCCGACGCCCACCCCGAGGCGACCATGCTGCCAGAGCACAAACTGGCGATACGCTGGGTGTCTGTACTGTCTTAGCTCCTCCCCAGGCTCCTGGTGATCCTCCACAGCAAAGATGTCATTCCAAGCTGCCCGGGCCAGACGCAACACCACCTCATCCAGGATGTATAAGCGCATGTGGGCCATGTTACTTATGCAGGTCTCTGGTGTTTGCCGACAGCAAAGTCTTTCCTGGTCAGTGTTCATTTCCCAGCAGTTAGAACATGGAGGGCCTCTCCACCTAGGTCTTTCTGGTGTTCAGGATCCCTCAGCAAAGCCAGTGCATCAAACATGAGGCCAGGAAGTCTTGTCAAGACCATTTGGAGCAACTGGTCTCTCTGCTCAGGGTCTAAAGCCTGGATAGTGGCATTTATCAGCGTTTTGCTGTTCATGCAGATCCTGAATCCTCTGCTGGCTCTCGGGATCCAGGTCTTCAGGTGTCCTTCTCCCCCTTCCTCTCCCCCTCCCCCTACCTCTCCCTCTACCTACTCCCCTCCCCCCTCTACCTCTTCCCCTTCCCCTCCAAGTTGTACTCTGTGGGGGTTCAAACTCTGATGAGGCAGAGGTCGAGGTGTTCTCAGGAACGGCAAATTCCTGATGAAGCAAAGAAACAGAGTAGGTATGATGTAAATGCACAGTTCTATGTTCAATATGAATCAATATTACACTGAACTATAAAGCCAAGGGAATTTTCACATACAGGGGATTTGTCTTGGGTTTACATAATTCTAAAATGATTGAATGTATCAGCAACAGAATCACTGAATGATAATAGTAATAATAAAACTGTAATTCGTAATGAGGAAGCTTTATTACGGAAATGTATGACTGCCACCCAATAACAGACATGTTATAACATGTAGCGTTTCATGTTCTTTCAATAAAGTGTAGCTCGTTATAACGTGAAAATATATTGTTCCAACAAAAACATAACACGTTATAACGTTACTGATCAATCATTATTTATATAGGATGACAGTAATACGCTGCCGTACTTATAACACAATTGTAAAGAATTATAAAAATAGAGGAAACAATGCAATGTAAAGAAAACGTATTGGGCATTTGTAGTATTTTTTCTGAGAAAAATGAAAGTTTGTCAGGCTAATCTGCTAAATGAGAAGAATGGGCATTTTATTCACAAGTTATAATGTATTTTGGGCGACCAATTTATGAGAAAGTTGCCCTAAAAACTTGACAGGAAATAGTACAGCACAACAAATCCAGACCGTACCGGTATGTAGTTTTGTTTAGACCAGCTATTTCAAGAGTGTGATATCACCAGCTCGTGGTTGTCTTTACTTTTATTCACTTTATCGCTTCAACAGGACGAGGGCGACTTCACGGTAATAAAACCAAGTTGAACTTAGCGATTTATAACATCGTCATTTAGTCAGAAATAAATACATTACCTCGTCGCTATCCATCCTGCAAACAGCCGCTGAAGACAGAAGAATACTTTGGAGCGAAGTCCTGGCTTCTGTGTTTCGTTTTCAAAACAAATGCACAAGACCGGCAGATCCATATATTTACGACAGTACTCGCGCGCAAGGCCTCTTGGGTAGTTGAGTTCTCATAGCAGTCAAGCGGAGATCTTCCGTTGTCCTGCTTTAAGTAAAATATGGCCCCGTCTGAGTGCATAGGAAACCGGCACATGAGCAAGGAGGGGGTGTTTGGTGCGTGTGCCCTGGGCTTCTGCTGCACAAAAAACACTGCTGTAGGGGTAATTTCTGCCCTTATCCTTGTGATAGAACCCAACTTCCATCCTGGATAATCACTTTTGGCACGGCACGGTGTGTATGCCCAGTGTGTCGCAAGGCGTTCAAGCTCCTCCTCTCCTCTGCTTGCCACGTCTGCACACGTCCCGTCTCCGCTCATCAAAAGATGTGTGCGGACGAGCACACAGCTTTTTTCAGAAATCAATCCACGGGTCAAGTGTGTGCCAAATCGATTACGTCGATCTGGTCAATGATGATCCGCTGCACTACTAGTCACACCGGTGGACAAATGTCATGTTTAAAAACAAAATATTTTCATATTTGAATTTTAAAGCTCATTAACTACAGATGTATTTATTCTGGAAGTTTATACTGTAAAGGAAAAAATAGGGGTTTTAATTAAGTATTATAAATTATTATTTATATTTGTCACAAAGGACACAAAATGGAGCGTCACGTCAAGCACCCACATAAATGTGGAAATAGAATTAAATATTGATAAATAAGTAAATAAAAGCCCTCTACTCTCACGGTTATTTATCTTATGTCTTATCTTATGTAGCAGACACTTCCAGCATGAAATACAGCAGAAAATAATATTCATATGAGAGGGTGGTTCTAAAGCCGCATTTCCACCAAGCAGACCAGTTCGGTTCGTCTGGGTAAGGCATGGATTTTGTGGTGTTTCCACTGACTTATCCCGGGAAAGATCCCCAAATAACCGAGACGAGCCGTCCCACTTTTTAGGACCCTTTTCGTATGCAACTATTGTAGTTTTTCTCAGTTGCTTTGGTTCATTTCTCAGATCAGAATTGAAATTCTCAAAACTACTTGTTCAATCTTCACATCATTGTGTCACTTGTGCAGAAAATCAGTTTCAATTGTTTTTGGACATGCATGCAAATGATTATGTAGAATTCTCTTTTGTTTGCTACATTATCAGGTGCTTTAGTCATATTTGTAGCCCACCTTTACCCACTATATTAGGAAAGGGCCTCTAGGTTCTTAAATATTATACTGAGAGCTAATGAGGAGATACTGCTTGGTCTATGTTACTGTGTAAAAAATCCCAAGTGTCCCTTTAATATTCGATACCCACTCTTATTACGATCTTACATGCAGAGAAACCAAGATCAGATTAAATGATCAAACTTTTAAGTTAATTGCAAACTTCCAGTTTACTGAACATTTTTAAAATCAACATTATAACAAGTAAACCAACAATAAATCATAATTGCTCCTGAAATCTGTATTTTCTCAGTTTCTTGGCTTAAAATAATAAGTTTCTTAACTTGAAATAATATGTTTCTTAACTTAAAATAATAACCTATGTAAGGGGCCACACACACTCACACCTGCCTGGTTATTAAAGGGATAGTTCAGTTTTTTTGAAGTGGGGTTGTATGAGCTCTATGTGACCACAAAGGACATTAGATACAGTAGAAAATTGTCTCCTCTCCCTCAGTAAGACACAAACTTTAATCGATGGTGACGAGGAAATAGACGCTAACAGGAATAGACGGTACCAAATTCAAAGGCTATTTTCTCTGCCTACAAGAACTAAAATCAAAAAGTGACACCACAGTTTTGGTTCCAAAGTGAATGAAACTTCATCGTCGCTGTCATAGTCACTTATTTTGAATTTCCTACGCTGCCTCACAATCCTTAGAGTACACACAAAAGAATTACAATACTTGATCAAACTTACACGAGGCTAAAACCAGCGCTCAAAGCATAGCTTGTTTACATTCCCTACAGCTGGAAGGAGGAGGGGGGGCGGAGCGCACTAGCGCTGCGCGTAAGGACACATGAGTTAGTTAGGTCCAGATAAATGTTTATATTTCCGACGACTTAATGCACTTAAAAAATATTTTATGTATCGTACTCTTAAACTGTGGTGTCACTTTTTGATTTTAGTTCTTGTAGGCAGAGAAAATAGCCTTTGGTGCCGTCTATTCCTGTTAGCGTCTATTTCCTCGTCACCATCGATTAAAGTTTGTGTCTTACTGAGGGAGAGGAGACAACTTTCTACTGTATCTAATGTCCTTAGTGGTCACATAGAGCTCATACAACCCCACTTCAAAAAAACTGAACTATCCCTTTAAGCTTAGAAAAACCCTATGGTTGCAGGCCTGCGGTGAGGCCCAAAACTTAATGGCTGCTTCACTCTAGGAGCAAACCAAAATAAACCCTGAGCTTGTAGTTCAGTCAGTACTCACAGCCTCCAGTCCAAGTTCACGTGAAGAGAAATCCAAACTGTGTCCTAACATGGCAGCTCGATCCTCCCACCTTGGCGAATGCAGGGTTAGCCTTTAGCAAGCGATGTGCAGGAAAGCAAAGATAAAATCCACCATTTGAACTTTTCCAGCAGTCTATTAGCACTTTGAGAACGACCAATCTTCATATCCAGTCCGGAATGATGAGAAAGAAGTCTCCACAGAAAGCTGAGTGAGCCAAACTAGCGGCGCTACATCCGTTAGACTAGCGAATGCTACAAGCTACGGTGCTAAACTGCTTCAAAAGTTCTTTAAACAACCTACTGCAGGGCAGACTTCGGGCAGAAATTATCCATAGTTAATCCAAAAGCAACAGACGAGAGTTCATTGACGACCATTGAGCTAAAAGTCCAGAAAACTCTTCTAATTACTCAAAAACAGCAGCCACTTGGCAGATTCAACTTGTGTCTCTGCGGGTCAAGCTAGCGCATCCCACTTCCGGTTTCATAGTAAAGCGAATACGAAACTGATCGGCAAGGGTTGCTTGCACAGCACTTCCTTTTAGCTCTTTCACAATAAAAACAAAATAAAATACATGAAAACATTTTGTATTTCACTCGTTTTTAACTGATACTCATCACTCGTTTACTTTGAACAGATTTTATACCTTTTTAACATATACGTGAAATACAATTTTAACCATATTTATACAACTTTATTTATTGATTCCTTTTAATTTTTTGAATTGTAACATCTCTTATGACCTTGTGACTATTTTATTTATCTATTGACATATTTGTCTGGATTACATGTTGATCAAAATTATATATATATCAGTGGGGAACCCACTGGGCCTTCAAGGTATTCAGTGAAGGCCTAATAAAAAATATTGAAAGAATTTTTGTACTCCTAAATAATTATTGTATTTCTTTATTCTGTTTTATTTTGTTTTTATTTATTTATTTTACTCAATGAAATCATAGCTCTGAGTTTTATATTATTTTTATAAACTTCTCCTGGCAAACAATGGGGTTAATATAACAAAATGGAAAATGGACCAATCACAATTTTCCCTTTGATGGTATCTTGGTAAATCAGCGACACATTCTGGCAGGTAGGGCCTTCAGTAACTGCAACAAATGCCTGTGTAACTCAAGCAAATGTGGACACAAGTTGACAATGACAGTTGTCTTAGCCAATCATATTTTGTTAAATTGTGGGCGGGCTCATACCTGTCATCTTTCGGGGATTGGCGAATACTTACCAAACACCCCCTCCCTGCCCCTCTGCGCTCTGACGGGGCAATATTTTACTTGACCAAAATCACAAATAAACGGACTCTCACTGAAAAAATCTGATATCTGTCTGCATTCACGCTTTATTTAGAGAATTTTCAGCGCGTTACTTTCACACAAAAACACCGCTAAATAAGGCTCTAGTTCTCATGGTGTCGTAAAACGGCGCTACCTCCACTGCAGAGCCACAGCTGGCTACGAGGCTCTCGCCGCTTAGTGTATCAGTCCGTGGCGTTCCAGATATAAGCAAACGCAGGTAGTCTGTCAGGACAAAGAGACACTATGAGAACTAGAGCCTTATTTGGCGGTGTTTTTGTGTGAAAGTGACGCGATGTCAGATTTTTTCAGTGGGAGTCCGTTCATTTGTGTTTTTGATCAAGTAAAATATGGCTTCGTCTGAGTGCAGAGGAAACCAACAGAGGAGCAGGGAGGGGGTGTTTGGTGCGAGCGCTCTGGGCTTCTGCTGCACAAAAACACTGCTGTAGGGGTAATTTCTGCCCTAAACCTTGTGATAGGACCCAACTTGTTCCATCCTGGAGTATCACTTTAATGGATAAGCACCCAACTGTAGCTGTGAGTGAGAGAGGAGAAAAGAGAAGATCTAGTTGGCAGAACGTGAAGAGAAATGGCAGAAAGTAATGGAGAAGACTGTGTGGTTGCTGGATTACTTGAAACTTGTTTTTTTTTGTTTTTTGTTTTTTTTCAATTTTATATCTTATTTTTTTTAATTGTTTGAATTTGTGTTAGGTGTTGCAGTGTTCAGGCACATGATAAATATTTAATCCCACAAAACTATCAATATACTAAACTTCCATGTCACATGATTCTGGCTATTGTTTCAATTTCTTTTTTTGATTGTTTATTGCCACGTGTGGTCCCATGGTCCTACTGAAGGCCCAGTGGCTGGGGCTACGGTTCGCCTCTGATATATATATATATATATATATATATATATATATATATATATATATATATATATATATATATATATATATATATATATATATATATATATATATATATATATATATATATATATATATATATATATATATATATATATATATATATATATATATATATTTATTTATATATAAATATATAAAATTATAAATTGTCTTACTTCCCATGACATGTTGTCATTAGTTCATCACATAAGAGTTTACATGCAAAAGGGTTGAACAACTTATCATAATATGTCAAACATCTTTCCATTGGACTTTTTTTCTGAATCTGTTTTTTTCTAAGTCAGGATTGGTAAATTTCTCCCTGGTCAATCTTGACTTCCTTACAATGGCTAAGGTTGGTTAAGAGATGCAGCCAAAAGCTGGGAGAACAACTGTGTCCTCAATCATTCAGACTTTTTGTGGAAAGAGAAGATCTTTGTTGTGATGTGGATGAGAATTTCTGGCCCAACATACAGAAACATAAGGAGGTGTAGGAAGACTGCACTGATCTGTAATTCCCACAGCACTGCATCAACAGTTTTCCCTAAAGAGACTGTCCTTATATGTTCATCACAATGATGGGGAAGGTCAACAGAGTGCAGCACAAACAGTGAAAGTAAAAATATGAATATTTTCCAGTCTCTTGTCATCAATCTCCCACATACACTTAGATGTAACTTACAATTTCCATTAACTGTCATCAAAGGTTTAGGCATAGTTTTACATCTGAACTTCCTTCCAGAGTACTCAACATGACTAAGCACTTCAACTTCTCTATCAATACACAGACACAAGGACTCATCATTCTGATGCACAGGCATGTTCATTGACACAGATTTACTTTTGAGGGATGAACTAAGAACTTTTGGAACAATACTGGCTTTTGCAGCTAATCGATGGTGTTTTGCTATTTGTACAAACTGTTCTGCAAAATGAACTTATTGTTTTGCAATTGGCAATGATGATTCGAGAAATGTACCAAAGCAACTGAAAAAAAACCTGTAATTCTTTTTCCAAATTTAATTTAGTATATATATATATATATATATATATATATATATATATATATATATATATATATATATATATATATATATATATATATATATATATATATATATATATATATCGCTGTCAGGTGATTAAAAAAAATCTAATAAATTACAAGATTTTTAATTAATTAATCTAATGAATCCCATTTTAATCTCATATCTGCTTAAGATCCCAAAATAAAGAATTTGAATTCCAGGACATTAAAATTACATTAAAAGACATTTAAAAATAAGGTGGGAATATATACAACACATTTTTAGGTACCCTGAGGCATAAGGAACATATTATGAAAAGTTGTATGGTTCTATCTTTACAAAATCTACACAGTCCTGCACCTAAGATAAGCTGATTTGATTTTTAGGACGTTTTTTGCTTCTGTGCACATTTTTACTCGATGTGAACTCAATTTTCACTGCAATATAAAATTCTATACTTCTATGAGGTCAGGAGAACCAGGGCTAAAGGCTAAAAACTGTGAGGAACTATGTACAAAACACTTTTTTCAAGTCTTGGATCAAAGAAAAGTGAAGTATTTTCAGTTTAACATGCTCTAAACACACAAACTGTTACTCATTGGTGCAGAGCAACCCCAAGCTGCACATGACACCAGGAAGATGGAAGGAAATTTTCAAAGAATTCTTTAGATTTAAATACATGACATTTATCGATCATTCAGGGCTTGTTTGATGCAGTAAAAAGTGTAAAATTCCCTGTTTTTTTTTTTTTTTTTTTTTTTTTTTTTTTTTTTTTTACAGAATTGAGCTAGAGCAAACGGTTGATTTTCTGTAGATTTTCAAAAAGGACGTGTGAATAAACGAGATGTGGACGGCAGTCCCCTGAACAGTGCTCTCTCTAACCCCCGGTGCAAAGCATGTAGCTGACGTCAGTTGTGATACATTCAGGGACCGTCGGAAATTTGAAAATCTGACGAGAACACCACTTTTTCCATGTAGGACAAACGGTTTGTAAATGCTAGGCATTTGAAAATAAGTGCGTCTTTGAATGCCTCGCGTGTTTGGGATCCAGATTAATCTGCGTTCATTTTTACAACGCGTTAATTTGCGGTGTCATTAATTAATCAAATTAACGTGTTAAAATGACAGCCCTAATATATATATATATATATATATACATATATATATCAGTGGCGATTGCTCTAAGACTGCAAGGGAAGCTCAGCTTCCCCTAAAATGGCCCCCAAAAAGTGGTGCAATGTACTGCTGTGTGTACATTTCATTGACAAAATGAATTCCTTCATCTTTTGTTCAGAATCAGCTACCTATCACAGGTAACTGGCTTGACCTCCTCCTCGTTCATCCCCGCAGCATCTCAGCACTTAAACACAGTCAGATGCTGGGCGTCTTCTGACTTCACGGAGAAGCGGGTTGTTCCACTGTGGAAACTGGACGGTTATTGGATAAACGCTGGGCTTTGTCTCGTCCTCGAACACTAAGCGTCTCTGAGGGTCTATGAGACAGTGGGCTGGCCTGGACGCTGGGCTTCTGCATGATGATTGGATGTTCTGTCAGAGGCTGAATCCCTTTTTGATTGACAGTTAAATGAGCCAGTCAGCGATCTTGAAGTATAACCCTCTACCGGAGCATCTTCTCAGTTGTACATTCAGTTGTTCTGGACTGATTCGGTGGCTTTAACGATCCCAAGCGAGTTTACCTTTCTTAAAAACGACGAGCGTTGTGTTTAAAGAGCCTGAGCCTGAAAACAGGCAGTATCCTGAGGTCTTTGACATCATAATCACAAGAAGCACCTGTGGAGAAATGAACTGGAGAAATATACACAGAAACATATACTCACCTACACATATAGGGGTACAGGTGGCAGTACAGAATATTGGGTTTGATTTAGGTCAGGTGATCATGCCAAGGTGTGATCATGCAGATGTGCCCCCGCTGTTCCCAGAGGCCAAACACGCACTGAGACAGCCCTCATATCCGGGCATCTAGCAGCCACAACAGAGCACAGGGCCCAGACAGACCACCACGGAGACAGCAGCACGCCAACCCAGGAGGAGGCAAGGAGGGAGCGTCCCGGGAAGGCTAGAGGCAGGCCCCCGACACTGCGGAGGGAGGACCCCAGGGGGCCAGGGACTGAGGCCTACAGGCCCCGCTAGACGCAGGGCCCCCGATCGAGTGCAGGGGGTAGGACCCGGGGTCACCTGTGCCCAAGGGCCACTCACCCCCGAGGAGGGAGGGTTCGGCCAGGTACCCGGGAGGACGGACCCAGCCCAGGCCACCACCCATCACGAGTCGGTGCCAGCCCCCAGCGCACCCGGCCAGACACCGGAGACCACAGAAGTCCTCTCCCCAAAAAACCCAGTGTCCCCCTTACACAACCCCCTGTCCCAACCCACCCCTATCCCCCTCTCATCTGTACCCCAGCTCACCAGCCCTCCACCGTGGACCCTGACACCCGCACATAAACATTCTGTCCATCCATACCCATACGTTGACACAACAGCACAACGACACCACAGCACCACAAGACGACCACACAACAACATCACAACACGGCAGCACCATATCACATCACTCTCGGAGCCTCCAGCCACTCAGGTGGTGAAATATACCCTCCTTTTCCTCCTCACTCACCAAAAAAAAATAAAAAATAAAAAATAAATTTTCAAAAAAGGATTAAATAAATAAATAAATAAATAAATAAGTAAATAAATAAATAAATAAATAAATAAGTCAATATAAAGCCATGGGCATCCCCCGGGGCGCCGCAGGAACCCCGCTGTGCCACTTGCCCAGAACCCAAGGCAGCGGATTCCCTTTTTTACCCCATGCCCCAGGGGGCACAGTAGAAACAGGGGTGTGAGAAGAGCCCACCTCTGATTTGGTGGCTTTCAATTTTTTTGTTATCCATAGTTCTGACAATTCTTCGTCTGTACGTTTTCAGTACCACTCTGACTTCTCATAGACTCAATCAATTTTACTGAAGAATAACAGAGATTTTTTTAAGTTTAAATTCTTACATTTTAAAATGGAGTAATATCTCTGGTGTTTTGGTTGGCTTTTAATTATTATTATTATTATTATTATTATTATTATTTTTTATTTTTTTTATTTTTTTTTGTTATCCATAAGTTCCTACAATTCTTGGTCTGTATGTTTTCAGTGCCACTCTGACTTCTCACCATAGAATAGAACTTATTGTCATTGTAACAAGTACAACGAAATTGAAATCGCAGCAGCAATCAAGAAAACAAAAGTAAGAAAGTACAAAAAGGTCCATAAGAAAAAATATGATGACAGCTTGTCTATCATTCTCCAGTTCAGCCAGCTATTGCTGGGTTAGCATGGATAGCTTGTCCATCTTATTGGAGATAGATCTTAAGTATCCAATAACGATGGATCCAACAGGTCTAGGTCTCTAACAGGTCCATGTCGTCACTTCTTAGTTCACACCTGAGAACCATCACGTCGTCCTCACCTCCTACTCCTCACCTTGTAGGAAGACATCAGGCCTTACACCAGTTAGCGTTGACATGCTACAGGCTGCAAACAGCTGAGTTCACCATGTAAACAATGCAGCCATGGTTACATGTAGGATCTCCAGACAAACACAGGAGCAAAAGTAGTAAAAATATCACTTAGCCACAAAAAGTTTGGTGTCCATGACCAACAAATGAGCCACACAAAGTAATGATCCACTCCAAATACAAAGATTACAAAATAAGAGACGAAAAAATTACTAGAAAAGAGAGAGCTGCTGCAAAGGCAGCCATAACCAACAGAGCGGCGCCTAGCAATATGTTGTACTTTGTTATCTATATTTATCTTATTTGTGTTAACTGAAACATATTCCTACCTGTACAATAATATATTTCTTCATTGCTGCTCTGGGTGCTCCATAAAACCCTATTCAGTGCCACTACAAGCTTAATCTTTATAATTAGACTTTTAAGACTTTAATCTGACACGTGAACTGCAGGTGTCTTGCCGCCCTGCTCTTGCACTCCATGAACACTGCTCAAACAGGGTGTATATCAGCGGATCATGGCTGACGACCTCAACACCTTCTACTGCCCCTCTCCTCTCTGCAGTCACTCTGCCCCCCCCCTGCCACCACCCACTGACACTGAGCCCCTCATCTCAACTCCATCTCACCCCCGGGGCTCCAGCACACCCAACCCCCAGACCCTCCAAGTGAGCCAGGAGGAAGAGACCCGGCTGCTGCAGGGACAAAAAAACAGGAAAGCTCCAGGCCCTGACGGGGTTTCCCCCTCCTGTCTGCGAGCCTGTGCAGACCAGCTAGCTCCTGTCTTCACCCAACTCTTCAACCGGTCCCTGGAGCTGGGTGTGGTCCCCTCCTGCTTCAAGCGCTCCACCATCATGCCCGTCCCCAAGAAACCCACCATCTCAGGACTAAATGACTACAGGCCTGTCACGCTGACATCTGTGGTCATGAAGACCTTTGAGCGGCTGGTGTTGGCCCACCTGAAGACCCTCACAAAGGACCTGCTGGACCCCCTGCAGTGTGCCTACCGGGCAAACAGATCAGTGGACGACGCTGTCAACTTGGGGCTGCATTACATCCTGCAGCACCTGGATCGTCCTGGGACCTATGCACGTGCCCTTTTTGTGGACTTCAGCTCGGCCTTCAACACTGTGCTCCAAACTGGCCCAGCTCACTGTGCCTCCTGCACTCTGTCAGTGGATCTACAGCTTTCTGACTGACAGAAGTCAGCAGGTGAGGCTGGGGCAGGCCATTTCGGACATTCGGACCATCAGCACACGACTCCCCAACGATGTGTCCTGTCCCTGCAGACGACACCACCATCATCGGTCTCATCCAGGATGAGACTGCTTACAGACAGCAAGTGGATCATCTGGTGCTCTGGTGTAGTCAGAACAACCTGGAGCTGAACTCGCCCAAGACGGTGTAGATGATAGTGGACTTTAGGAGACATCCCCCCGCCCGGTCCCCCCTCACAGTCCTCAACAGCCCGGTGTCCATTGTGGAGAACTTCAGATTCCTGGGCACAATCATCACGCAGGATCTGAAGTGGGAGCAGAACATCAGCTCCATCCTCAAGAAGGCTCAGCAGCGGATGTACTTCCTGCGCCTCCTGAGGAGACATGGACTGCCCCCTGAGCTGCTGCTGCAGTTCTACACTGCAGTCATCGAGTCCGTTCTGTGCTCCTTCCATCACTGTGTGGTTTGGAGCTGCCACCAGGCAGGACCTATTCAGAATGCAGCGCACTGTGAGGACTGCTGAGCGCATCATTGGTGTCCTCCTGCCCTCCATCCAGGACCTCTACTGCTCTAGGACTCAGAGGAGAGCAGGAAACATTGTGAGGGACTCCACTCACCCTGCTCACGGACTCTTTGAACTGCTCCCATCCAGCAAGCGCCTCAGAGCTCTGCGGACCAGGACAAGCCGGCACAGGAGTAGTTTCTATCCGTCTGCAGTCTCCATATTAAATTATCAAAACTGTAACTAACACTGGCACCTTTTTAAAACAGTTTACAGCTGCACTACGGACCGCACAGTTGCACTTTTCCACCTTCAATTGTAAATATCCCAGTATTCTGTAAATATTTCTGATGCACATTTTATCCAAGCCCTTTTCTACACCCACATCTTTTTATTTATCTATTTTTTTTTATTGTTATGATTATGTGTCATGTTTGTGTGTACCTCTTGTACTAGAGACAACAACTGCCGGAGTCAAATTCCTTGTATGTGTTGCATACTTGGCAATAAAAACCGATTCTGATACTGCTTCTGAATCAGTACAGCACGCACAATGCAACCTTTTCTCAGAACAGTACTCAATTTGTTTATTGACCAAGGGCGCCATCTAGCGACCATATTTAACTCATACACTTATCTAACAGCAAACACAGGAAAAGATACAAATCAGTGTCATCTTATAATGCTTTTAATATTTTGTCATACACAAGTCCGTTTCGCTCTAAAAATTATTTTGGTTCAAACAAACAATGTAATTCAGGTTGCAATATCTTAAATTTGTTTTAATGTCATCACTATTAGGAGGATCACTGAGCAGAAATTCAGATCACCTATCATTGTTCTCCTTCGCTTTTTCCTGCAGTAGCTGTCACACTTGACAACCAACACATGAAAAAACAAAAGCAACTGCGTGAGAGCTAACGGTATGATTTTCAATTGTGATTCTAAATTATAGGTCATTTCTAGGTGTTTCTCGCTCTGCAAAGCATTTTGGTACATTACCACGACTCTGCGATGCAGGTACAAGAGAACTGTGGAATCATTGTGCGTCTTTAAAATAATAATATTTTGCTGTTTTGGCATCCAGCATGTTATTGTTGTGCTTTCTATGATCATTGCGCCTTTCTGCATTCTCTGTCCTCTTTAGCATTTTCCTGCAAAAGCTGTGAGATATCAGATATGACCCCCGAGACGTGAGAAACTTTCAAATTTAAGGGGACGACAGTTGCGAATGAGTGTACCTGAAGTTCAAAGTTTCAAATTTAAATTATATGTCATTAATAGGTTTTTCTGGCTAAGGAAAGGCGTTTTGGTGCATAACCGGGATTCTATGATGCAGTTGCATGAGAACTGTACAAATCAATTGTGCTTTTGTGACACAATCACTAAAATGAATAAATCCGAGTACACTTCGAGTGTCCTGAGCCTTTTCGGCTTTGTTTTTTAATGCAGCATGTTATTGTGTTTTTCGCGTTGTTTCTCGCTCTACAGAGCGTTTGGGGTCATCAAAATGAATCTTTGATGCAGGCACAAGAACAACTGTGGAATCATTATGCTTTTGAGACACTATTACTGAAATGAGCATAGCAGAGTACAAATACATGTACTTCCGTGTCCTAATCCTTTTGGCATCCACGATGTAATTGGAGTGCTTTCTATGGTCATTGCAAATTTCTGCATTCTCTGTCCTCTTTAGCTTTTCCCTGCAAATGCTGTGACATTTGACCCCAAAACGTGAGAAACTTTCAGATTCAAGGGAAGACAATTGCGAATGAGTTGAAAGTTTGATTAAAATAATATGTCATTTTGATGTTTTTCTCGCTAAAGCAAAGCGTTTTAGTGCTTACCTTGACTCTATGATGCAGGTACAGGGGAACTGTAACACAATTGTGCTTTTGTCACACACTTACTATAATGAGTAAATCCAAGTACTTTTCCCGTTTCCTGAGCCTTTTCGGTGTTGATTTGTCTCATTGAGCATGTTGTCTAGTCCTCTTGGTGTTTCTCGCCCCGCAAAGCGTTTTGGTTCATTCCAGCGACTCTCTCATGCAGATTCAAGAAAGACCGAGGAATTATTATGCTTTTGTGACACTATTACTGAATGAGCAAAACAGAGCACAAATACATGTTATTCCGTGTCCTGAGCCTTTCCTGTGCTGTTTTGGCATCCAGCATGTAATTTGAGTGATTTCTATGGTCATTGCAAATTTCTGCATTCTCTGTCCTGTTTAGCTTTTTCCTGCAAATGCTGCGATATTTTACCCCATAAACGTGAGAAACTTTCAGTTTCAAGGGAGGACAATTGCAAATAAGAGTTGAAAGTTTGATTAAAATAACATGTCAGTTTGATGTTTTTCTCGCTAAACCAAAGCGTTTTTGGTGCTTAACCTCGACTCTTTGATGCAGGTACATGGGAACTGTAAACACAATTGTGCTTTTGTCACAAACTAACAGAAATGAGTAAATCCGAGTACATTTCCCGTTTCCTGAGCCTTTTCGGTGTTGATTTGTCTCATTCAGCATGTTGGCTTAGTCCTTTTGGTGTTTCTCGCCCCGCAAAGCGTTTTGGTTCATCCAGCGACTCTATGATGCAGATTCAAGAAAGACCGAGGAATTATTATGCTTTTGTGACACTATCACTGAATGAGCAAAACAAGGTACAAATATATGTAATTCCGTGTCCTGAGTCTTTTCAGTGCTCTTTTGGCATACAGCATGTTATTGTAGTCATTTCCATGGCCATTTAAAATTTCTGCATTCTCTGTCCTCTTTAGCTTTTTCCTGCAGATGCTATGACATTTGTCCCCAAAACGTGAGAAACTTTCAGATTCAAGGGAAGACAATTGCGAATGAGTTGAAAGTTTGATTAAAATAATATGTCATTTTGATGTTTTTCTCGCTAAAGCAAAGCGTTTTAGTGCTTACCTTGACTCTATGATGCAGGTACAGGGGAACTGTAACACAATTGTGCTTTTGTCACACACTTACTATAATGAGTAAATCAGAGTACTTTTCCCGTTTCATGAGATTTTTCGGTGTTGATTTGTCTCATTGAGCATGTTGTCTAGTCCTCTTGGTTTTCTCGCCCCGCAAAGCGTTTTGGTTCATTCCAGCGACTCTCTCATGCAGATTCAAGAAGGACCGAGGAATTATTATGCTTTTTGTGACACTATTACTGAATGAGCAAAACAGATCACAAATACATGTTATTCCGTGTCCTGAGCCTTTCCTGTGCTGTTTTGGCATCCAGCATGTAATTTGAGTGATTTCTATGGTCATTGCAAATTTCTGCATTCTCTGTCCTGTTTAGCTTTTTCCTGCAAATGCTGCGATATTTTACCCCCAAAACGTGAGAAACTTTCAGTTTCAAGGGAGGACAATTGCAAATAAGAGTTGAAAGTTTGATTAAAATAACATGTCAGTTTGATGTTTTTCTCGCTAAAGCAAAGCGTTTTTGGTGCTTAACCACGACTCTATGATGCAGGTACATGGGAACTGTAAACACAATTGTGCTTTTGTCACAAACTAACAGGAATGAGTAAATCCGAGTACATTTCCCGTTTCCTGAGCCTTTTCGGTGTTGATTTGTCTCATTCAGCATGTTGGTTAGTCCTTTTGGTGTTTCTCGCCCCGCAAAGCGTTTTGGTTCATCCAGCGACTCTCTCATGCAGTTTTGAGAATGACCGAGGAATTATTATGCTTTTGTGACTCTGTTACTGAATGAGCAAAACAGAGCACAAATACATGTTATTCCGTGTCCTGAGCCTTTTCAGTGCTCTTTTGGCATACAGCATGTTATTGTAGTCATTTCTATGGCCATTCAAAATTTCAGCATTCTCTGTCCTCTTTAGCTTTTTCCTGCAGATGCTATGACATATGACCCCCAAAACGTGAGAAATTTTCAGTTTCAAGGGAGTACACTTGCAAATAAGAGTTGAAAGTTTGATTAAAATAATATGTTATTTTGATGCTTTTCTCGCTAAAGCAAAGCGTTTTTGGTGCTTAACCACGACTCTATGATGCAGGTACATGGGAACTGTAAACACAATTGTGCTTTTGTCACACACTTACTAAAATGAGTAAATCCAAGTACTTTTCCCGTTTCCTGAGCCTTTTCGGTGTTGATTTGTCTCATTGAGCATGTTGTCTAGTCCTCTTGGTGTTTCTCGCCCCGCAAAGCGTTTTGGTTCATTCCAGCGACTCTCTCATGCAGATTCAAGAAAGACCGAGGAATTATTATGCTTTTGTGACACTATTACTGAATGAGCAAAACAGAGCACAAATACATGTTATTCCGTGTCCTGAGCCTTTCCTGTGCTGTTTTGGCATCCAGCATGTAATTTGAGTGATTTCTATGGCCATTGCAAATTTCTGCATTCTCTGTCCTGTTTAGCTTTTTCCTGCAAATGCTGCGATATTTTACCCCATAAACGTGAGAAACTTTCAGTTTCAAGGGAGGACAATTGCAAATAAGAGTTGAAAGTTTGATTAAAATAACATGTCAGTTTGATGTTTTTCTCGCTAAACCAAAGCGTTTTTGGTGCTTAACCTCGACTCTTTGATGCAGGTACATGGGAACTGTAAACACAATTGTGCTTTTGTCACAAACTAACAGAAATGAGTAAATCCGAGTACATTTCCCGTTTCCTGAGCCTTTTCGGTGTTGATTTGTCTCATTCAGCATGTTGGCTTAGTCCTTTTGGTGTTTCTCGCCACGCAAAGCGTTTTGGTTCATCCAGCGACTCTATGATGCAGATTCAAGAAAGACCGAGGAATTATTATGCTTTTGTGACACTATCACTGAATGAGCAAAACAAGGTACAAATATATGTAATTCCGTGTCCTGAGTCTTTTCAGTGCTCTTTTGGCATACAGCATGTTATTGTAGTCATTTCCATGGCCATTTAAAATTTCTGCATTCTCTGTCCTCTTTAGCTTTTTCCTGCAGATGCTATGACATTTGACCCCAAAACGTGAGAAACTTTCAGATTCAAGGAAAGACTATTGCGAATGAGTTGAAAGTTTGATTAAAATAATATGTCATTTTGATGTTTTTCTCGCTAAAGCAAAGCGTTTTAGTGCTTACCTTGACTCTATGATGCAGGTACAGGGGAACTGTAACACAATTGTGCTTTTGTCACACACTTACTATAATGAGTAAATCCAAGTACTTTTCCCGTTTCCTGAGCCTTTTCGGTGTTGATTTGTCTCATTGAGCATGTTGTCTAGTCCTCTTGGTGTTTCTCGCCCCGCAAAGCGTTTTGGTTCATTCCAGCGACTCTCTCATGCAGATTCAAGAAAGACCGAGGAATTATTATGCTTTTGTGACACTATTACTGAATGAGCAAAACAGAGCACAAATACATGTTATTCCGTGTCCTGAGCCTTTCCTGTGCTGTTTTGGCATCCAGCATGTAATTTGAGTGATTTCTATGGTCATTGCAAATTTCTGCATTCTCTGTCCTGTTTAGCTTTTTCCTGCAAATGCTGCGATATTTTACCCCATAAACGTGAGAAACTTTCAGTTTCAAGGGAGGACAATTGCAAATAAGAGTTGAAAGTTTGATTAAAATAACATGTCAGTTTGATGTTTTTCTCGCTAAACCAAAGCGTTTTTGGTGCTTAACCTCGACTCTTTGATGCAGGTACATGGGAACTGTAAACACAATTGTGCTTTTGTCACAAACTAACAGAAATGAGTAAATCCGAGTACATTTCCCGTTTCCTGAGCCTTTTCGGTGTTGATTTGTCTCATTCAGCATGTTGGCTTAGTCCTTTTGGTGTTTCTCGCCCCGCAAAGCGTTTTGGTTCATCCAGCGACTCTATGATGCAGATTCAAGAAAGACCGAGGAATTATTATGCTTTTGTGACACTATCACTGAATGAGCAAAACAAGGTACAAATATATGTAATTCCGTGTCCTGAGTCTTTTCAGTGCTCTTTTGGCATACAGCATGTTATTGTAGTCATTTCCATGGCCATTTAAAATTTCTGCATTCTCTGTCCTCTTTAGCTTTTTCCTGCAGATGCTATGACATTTGACCCCAAAACGTGAGAAACTTTCAGATTCAAGGAAAGACTATTGCGAATGAGTTGAAAGTTTGATTAAAATAATATGTCATTTTGATGTTTTTCTCGCTAAAGCAAAGCGTTTTAGTGCTTACCTTGACTCTATGATGCAGGTACAGGGGAACTGTAACACAATTGTGCTTTTGTCACACACTTACTATAATGAGTAAATCAGAGTACTTTTCCCGTTTCATGAGATTTTTCGGTGTTGATTTGTCTCATTGAGCATGTTGTCTAGTCCTCTTGGTGTTTCTCGCCCCGCAAAGCGTTTTGGTTCATTCCAGCGACTCTCTCATGCAGATTCAAGAAAGGCCGAGGAATTATTATGCTTTTGTGACACTATTACTGAATGAGCAAAACAGAGCACAAATACATGTAATTCCGTGTCCTGAGCCTTTCCTGTGCTGTTTTGGCATCCAGCATGTAATTTGAGTGATTTCTATGGTCATTGCAAATTTCTGCATTTTCTGTCCTGTTTAGCTTTTTCCTGCAAATGCTGCGATATTTTACCCCCAAAACGTGAGAAACTTTCAGTTTCAAGGGAGGACAATTGCAAATAAGAGTTGAAAGTTTGATTAAAATAACATGTCAGTTTAATGTTTTTCTCGCTAAAGCAAAGCGTTTTTGGTGCTTAACCACGACTCTATGATGCAGGTACATGGGAACTGTAAACACAATTGTGCTTTTGTCACAAACTAACAGGAATGAGTAAATCCGAGTACATTTCCCGTTTCCTGAGCCTTTTCGGTGTTGATTTGTCTCATTCAGCATGTTGGTTAGTCCTTTTGGTGTTTCTCGCCCCGCAAAGCGTTTTGGTTCATCCAGCGACTCTCTCATGCAGTTTTGAGAATGACCGAGGAATTATTATGCTTTTGTGACTCTGTTACTGAATGAGCAAAACAGAGCACAAATACATGTTATTCCGTGTCCTGAGCCTTTTCAGTGCTCTTTTGGCATACAGCATGTTATTGTAGTCATTTCTATGGCCATTCAAAATTTCAGCATTCTCTGTCCTCTTTAGCTTTTTCCTGCAGATGCTATGACATATGACCCCCAAAACGTGAGAAATTTTCAGTTTCAAGGGAGTACAATTGCAAATAAGAGTTGAAAGTTTGATTAAAATAATATGTTATTTTGATGCTTTTCTCGCTAAAGCAAAGCGTTTTTGGTGCTTTACCACGACTCTATGATGCAGGTACATGGGAACTGTAAACACAATTGTGCTTTTGTCACACACTTACTAAAATGAGTAAATCCAAGTACTTTTCCCGTTTCCTGAGCCTTTTCGGTGTTGATTTGTCTCATTGAGCATGTTGTCTAGTCCTCTTGGTGTTTCTCGCCCCGCAAAGCGTTTTGGTTCATTCCAGCGACTCTCTCATGCAGATTCAAGAAAGACCGAGGAATTATTATGCTTTTGTGACACTATTACTGAATGAGCAAAACAGAGCACAAATACATGTTATTCCGTGTCCTGAGCCTTTCCTGTGCTGTTTTGGCATCCAGCATGTAATTTGAGTGATTTCTATGGTCATTGCAAATTTCTGCATTCTCTGTCCTGTTTAGCTTTTTCCTGCAAATGCTGCGATATTTTACCCCATAAACGTGAGAAACTTTCAGTTTCAAGGGAGGACAATTGCAAATAAGAGTTGAAAGTTTGATTAAAATAACATGTCAGTTTGATGTTTTTCTCGCTAAACCAAAGCGTTTTTGGTGCTTAACCTCGACTCTTTGATGCAGGTACATGGGAACTGTAAACACAATTGTGCTTTTGTCACACACTTACTAAAATGAGTAAATCCAAGTACTTTTCCCGTTTCCTGAGCCTTTTCGGTGTTGATTTGTCTCATTGAGCATGTTGTCTAGTCCTCTTGGTGTTTCTCGCCCCGCAAAGCGTTTTGGTTCATTCCAGCGACTCTCTCATGCAGATTCAAGAAAGACCGAGGAATTATTATGCTTTTGTGACACTATTACTGAATGAGCAAAACAGAGCACAAATACATGTTATTCCGTGTCCTGAGCCTTTCCTGTGCTGTTTTGGCATCCAGCATGTAATTTGAGTGATTTCTATGGTCATTGCAAATTTCTGCATTCTCTGTCCTGTTTAGCTTTTTCCTGCAAATGCTGCGATATTTTACCCCATAAACGTGAGAAACTTTCAGTTTCAAGGGAGGACAATTGCAAATAAGAGTTGAAAGTTTGATTAAAATAACATGTCAGTTTGATGTTTTTCTCGCTAAACCAAAGCGTTTTTGGTGCTTAACCTCGACTCTTTGATGCAGGTACATGGGAACTGTAAACACAATTGTGCTTTTGTCACAAACTAACAGAAATGAGTAAATCCGAGTACATTTCCCGTTTCCTGAGCCTTTTCGGTGTTGATTTGTCTCATTCAGCATGTTGGCTTAGTCCTTTTGGTGTTTCTCGCCACGCAAAGCGTTTTGGTTCATCCAGCGACTCTATGATGCAGATTCAAGAAAGACCGAGGAATTATTATGCTTTTGTGACACTATCACTGAATGAGCAAAACAAGGTACAAATATATGTAATTCCGTGTCCTGAGTCTTTTCAGTGCTCTTTTGGCATACAGCATGTTATTGTAGTCATTTCCATGGCCATTTAAAATTTCTGCATTCTCTGTCCTCTTTAGCTTTTTCCTGCAGATGCTATGACATTTGACCCCAAAACGTGAGAAACTTTCAGATTCAAGGAAAGACTATTGCGAATGAGTTGAAAGTTTGATTAAAATAATATGTCATTTTGATGTTTTTCTCGCTAAAGCAAAGCGTTTTAGTGCTTACCTTGACTCTATGATGCAGGTACAGGGGAACTGTAACACAATTGTGCTTTTGTCACACACTTACTATAATGAGTAAATCCAAGTACTTTTCCCGTTTCCTGAGCCTTTTCGGTGTTGATTTGTCTCATTGAGCATGTTGTCTAGTCCTCTTGGTGTTTCTCGCCCCGCAAAGCGTTTTGGTTCATTCCAGCGACTCTCTCATGCAGATTCAAGAAAGACCGAGGAATTATTATGCTTTTGTGACACTATTACTGAATGAGCAAAACAGAGCACAAATACATGTTATTCCGTGTCCTGAGCCTTTCCTGTGCTGTTTTGGCATCCAGCATGTAATTTGAGTGATTTCTATGGTCATTGCAAATTTCTGCATTCTCTGTCCTGTTTAGCTTTTTCCTGCAAATGCTGCGATATTTTACCCCATAAACGTGAGAAACTTTCAGTTTCAAGGGAGGACAATTGCAAATAAGAGTTGAAAGTTTGATTAAAATAACATGTCAGTTTGATGTTTTTCTCGCTAAACCAAAGCGTTTTTGGTGCTTAACCTCGACTCTTTGATGCAGGTACATGGGAACTGTAAACACAATTGTGCTTTTGTCACAAACTAACAGAAATGAGTAAATCCGAGTACATTTCCCGTTTCCTGAGCCTTTTCGGTGTTGATTTGTCTCATTCAGCATGTTGGCTTAGTCCTTTTGGTGTTTCTCGCCCCGCAAAGCGTTTTGGTTCATCCAGCGACTCTATGATGCAGATTCAAGAAAGACCGAGGAATTATTATGCTTTTGTGACACTATCACTGAATGAGCAAAACAAGGTACAAATATATGTAATTCCGTGTCCTGAGTCTTTTCAGTGCTCTTTTGGCATACAGCATGTTATTGTAGTCATTTCCATGGCCATTTAAAATTTCTGCATTCTCTGTCCTCTTTAGCTTTTTCCTGCAGATGCTATGACATTTGACCCCAAAACGTGAGAAACTTTCAGATTCAAGGAAAGACTATTGCGAATGAGTTGAAAGTTTGATTAAAATAATATGTCATTTTGATGTTTTTCTCGCTAAAGCAAAGCGTTTTAGTGCTTACCTTGACTCTATGATGCAGGTACAGGGGAACTGTAACACAATTGTGCTTTTGTCACACACTTACTATAATGAGTAAATCAGAGTACTTTTCCCGTTTCATGAGATTTTTCGGTGTTGATTTGTCTCATTGAGCATGTTGTCTAGTCCTCTTGGTGTTTCTCGCCCCGCAAAGCGTTTTGGTTCATTCCAGCGACTCTCTCATGCAGATTCAAGAAAGGCCGAGGAATTATTATGCTTTTGTGACACTATTACTGAATGAGCAAAACAGAGCACAAATACATGTAATTCCGTGTCCTGAGCCTTTCCTGTGCTGTTTTGGCATCCAGCATGTAATTTGAGTGATTTCTATGGTCATTGCAAATTTCTGCATTTTCTGTCCTGTTTAGCTTTTTCCTGCAAATGCTGCGATATTTTACCCCCAAAACGTGAGAAACTTTCAGTTTCAAGGGAGGACAATTGCAAATAAGAGTTGAAAGTTTGATTAAAATAACATGTCAGTTTAATGTTTTTCTCGCTAAAGCAAAGCGTTTTTGGTGCTTAACCACGACTCTATGATGCAGGTACATGGGAACTGTAAACACAATTGTGCTTTTGTCACAAACTAACAGGAATGAGTAAATCCGAGTACATTTCCCGTTTCCTGAGCCTTTTCGGTGTTGATTTGTCTCATTCAGCATGTTGGTTAGTCCTTTTGGTGTTTCTCGCCCCGCAAAGCGTTTTGGTTCATCCAGCGACTCTCTCATGCAGTTTTGAGAATGACCGAGGAATTATTATGCTTTTGTGACTCTGTTACTGAATGAGCAAAACAGAGCACAAATACATGTTATTCCGTGTCCTGAGCCTTTTCAGTGCTCTTTTGGCATACAGCATGTTATTGTAGTCATTTCTATGGCCATTCAAAATTTCAGCATTCTCTGTCCTCTTTAGCTTTTTCCTGCAGATGCTATGACATATGACCCCCAAAACGTGAGAAATTTTCAGTTTCAAGGGAGTACAATTGCAAATAAGAGTTGAAAGTTTGATTAAAATAATATGTTATTTTGATGCTTTTCTCGCTAAAGCAAAGCGTTTTTGGTGCTTTACCACGACTCTATGATGCAGGTACATGGGAACTGTAAACACAATTGTGCTTTTGTCACACACTTACTAAAATGAGTAAATCCAAGTACTTTTCCCGTTTCCTGAGCCTTTTCGGTGTTGATTTGTCTCATTGAGCATGTTGTCTAGTCCTCTTGGTGTTTCTCGCCCCGCAAAGCGTTTTGGTTCATTCCAGCGACTCTCTCATGCAGATTCAAGAAAGACCGAGGAATTATTATGCTTTTGTGACACTATTACTGAATGAGCAAAACAGAGCACAAATACATGTTATTCCGTGTCCTGAGCCTTTCCTGTGCTGTTTTGGCATCCAGCATGTAATTTGAGTGATTTCTATGGTCATTGCAAATTTCTGCATTCTCTGTCCTGTTTAGCTTTTTCCTGCAAATGCTGCGATATTTTACCCCATAAACGTGAGAAACTTTCAGTTTCAAGGGAGGACAATTGCAAATAAGAGTTGAAAGTTTGATTAAAATAACATGTCAGTTTGATGTTTTTCTCGCTAAACCAAAGCGTTTTTGGTGCTTAACCTCGACTCTTTGATGCAGGTACATGGGAACTGTAAACACAATTGTGCTTTTGTCACAAACTAACAGAAATGAGTAAATCCGAGTACATTTCCCGTTTCCTGAGCCTTTTCGGTGTTGATTTGTCTCATTCAGCATGTTGTCTAGTCCTTTTGGTGTTTCTCGCCCCGCAAAGCGTTTTGGTTCATTCCAGCGACTCTATGATGCAGATTCAAAGAAGACCGAGGAATTATTATGCTTTTGTGACACTATTACTGAATGAGCAAAACAGAGTACAAATACATGTAGATACGTGTCCTGAGCCTTTTCTGTGCCGTTTTGGCATCCAGCATGTAATTTGAGTAATTTCTATGGCCATTGCAAATTTCTGCATTCTCTGTCCTCTTTAGCTTTTTCCTGCAAATGCTATGACATTTGACCCCCAAAACGTGAGAAACTTTCAGTTTCAAGGGAGGACAATTGCAAATAAGAGTTGAAAGTTTGATCAAAATAATATGTTATTTTGATGTTTTTCTCGCTAAAGCAAAGCGTTTTTGGTGCTTCACCACGACTCTATGATGCAGGTACATGGGAACTGTAACACAATTGTGCCTTTGTCACAAACAAACAGAAATGAGTAAATCAGAAACTTTTCCCGTTGCATGGTGTTGATTTGTCTCATTCAGCATGTTGTCTAGTCCTTTTGGTGTTTCTCGCCCCGCAAAAGGTTTCGGTTCATTCCAGCGACTCTCTCATGCAGTTTTAAGAAAGACCGAGGAATTATTTTGCTTTTGTGACACTATTACTGAAATGAGCAAAACAGAGTACAAATACATGTTATTCCCTGCCTGAGCCTATAATGGCATCCAGCAGGGTATTGTAGTGCTTTCTATGATTCTTGCACCTTAATGCATTCTCTGTCCTCTTTAGCTTTTTTTTATGTAAAAGCTGTGATATTTAACATCCAAAACGTGAGAAACTTTCAAATTCAAAGGGAAAACAAGCGAAAAAGTGTTCTTAAAGCTTGATTTGAATAATATGTTATAAATAGGTTTTTCTCGCTAAGGCAAGGCGTTTTGGAGCTTAACCACGACTCTTATATGCAGGTGCATTAGAACTGTCCAAATCAGTAGTGCATTTGTGACACAATCACGAAAATTCCTAGTTCAGAGAATTTCTTCTACGTACTGAGCCTTTTCGGTGTTGTTTTGTCATGCCGCATGTTATTGTGTTTTTTTATGTGTGTGTGTGTGTGTGTGTGTGTTTGTTTCTCGCCCTGCAAAGAGTTTTGGTATATTACACTATCTCTTTGAATCAGGTACGAGAAAACTGTGGAATCATTATGCTTTTGAGACACTATTACTGAAACGAGCAACTCAGAGTACAAATCCATGTAATTCCGTGTCCTGAGCCTTATTTCGACATCCAGCATGTCATTGTTGTTCTTTTTGTGATCAATTGCACTACTGTGTTGTCTCTGTCCTCTTAAGCTTTTTCCTGCAAAAGCGCTGGTATCTGACCCCCAAACCTGAGAAACTTTCAGATTCAAGGGAAGATAATCCGCGAATGTGTGTACCTAGAGTTTAAAATTTGATTAAAATAATATGTCATTTTAATGTTTTTTTCTCGCTAAAGCGAAGCGTTTTTGGTGCTTGGTGTGGTTACAACTCTGTGATGCAGGTACATGGGAACTGTAAAATAATAATGCTTTTCTCTAAAAACACGAGAAACTTTCAAATTCAAGGGAAAACAATCGCGAATAAGTGTTCTTAAAGCTTAAAGTATGATTTTGAATAATATGTCATTAATAGGTTTATCTCGCTAAGGCAAAGCGTTTTGGCGCTTAACCACGATTCTATGATGCAGGTGCATGAGAACTGTGCAAATCAATAATGCTTTTGAGACACACTCACCGAAATGAGAAAATCAGAGTACACCTCCGGTGTCCCGAGCCTTTTCGGTGTTGTTTTGTCTTACAGTATGTTGTTGTGTTTTCTTGGTGTTTCTTGCTCTGCAAAGCGCTTTGGCTCATTTGCAGAGCGATGCAGGTTAAAGAGAACTGTGGAATCATTGTGCTTTTGTGACACACTAACTGAAACGAGTAGTTTAGAGTACATTATCCGTGTCCTGAGCCTTTTCGCGATTGTTTTGTCATACAGCATGTTTCTTGCTCCGCAACGCATGATTATGCGTTTAAGTCATAGTGAAATGAGCAAATCAGAGTACAAATCCATGTAATTCCGTGTCGTGAGCCTTTTATGTGCTTTTATGGCTAAAGCAAAGCGTTTTTGGTCCTTTACAACGACTCTATGATGCAGATTAACGGGAACTGTAACAAAATTAAGCTTTTGACACTACTACTGAAATGAGTAAACCAGAGTACACTTCCAGTGTCCTGAGCCTCTTCGTTGCTGTTTTGTCATACAGCATGGTGATGTTGCGCTTTTGTCATTACACATCAATACCTCTGCTTTCTCTCTCCTTTTTAGCTTTTCATATTTGACATAGAACACACACGAGTTACATCAAAATGACTTCGGGAACAGTCCAACATGTTTTAATGAGAACTTAAAGCACGATTTAAAATATTTTTTCATTTTCCTTTATCGCTCTGCAAACCTTTTTTCTTTCACTAAACAGGTCCATTGGTATTGCCGTCCTCACTACTTTGTCACTTAATCACTTCTGTGTGATCTAGGTTGTACAAAAATCCATCTTATTCACTGTTGTGCGTTTTCAGTGCTGTTTTGGCATCCGGCATAGTACTGTTGTGATTACTGTCATCATTTCATATTTCTGCTATCTCTGCCCTCCGTAGACTTTTCCTGTGTTGCATTCATATCCAGGAGAAAACAATCGGAAAAGGTGTGTTCAAGAGTGATTTTGAATGATGAACAAAAAGCTTTCAAAATCAAACATCAAACGCTTGAGTTACCTACAAAAAGCTGACAGACGCAATAAAGATGTCTTCAGCATCTCAAATCATAAATTGAATCATGACATGGTGTTTTTTGCTCTGCAAAGCCTTATATGCATAAAACTGTGATGTGCTCTTTATTTCGATCAGTATTTAATTAACACATAATTGCAGAATGCGATATCAGCAAGTTTTACTGCCTTTATGGTACTTGGAACTAAAACGTGCAAAGCTGTACATTGTGACCACAAGATGGCAGCATGTGACTACAAGTGGAATCACCGCAAAACAATTTCATCTTCAGTATTCAGGCTGAACAATATTGAACTGGAAAGGTGCCTTGCAGTAAATGCGTTGAAAGGCTGACACCAAATACTGCAATGCAAAACTGTGAAGTTAATTGCACAAAAGCAGTGCATGACAACTGAAAATGCAAAACATGTAAAATAAAAACTACATTAAGTTGACAAAATGTGAAATAATATTGCACAGAGCTGCAAAAACATATGCCTGTGGAAAGACAGTGAAGATCATTGTCTTTACACCCCGGGAATAAACTACTTTCTGGGAAGAAGAACCAACCACTTCCACAGCAAGTGATACTTCATCATGTAAAGCCTAAATGAAAAACATACACACAGATGCATGCATGATGCACGCACACACACACACACACACACACACACACACACACACACACACACACACACACACACACACACACACACACACACACACAAACACACAGACAAACGAAAGTTGAGTTTATGTGTATATTCACGTGTAGTCTATTATTGTCTCATTTTAGTCTGTTGGAGCTATTCAGTGACCTGATCCCCATCCATTCACAAGAGAGGGCCACAAGAAAAAGATCTAAACCACCAAGCTACAACCTCACAAGTGAGGAACACCTTAGCTACATTGCCACAAAAAATAAAACCAAACCAAAGCAATCAAAACAAAAAAAAAATACAAAAGGGCAAAAAGGTCAACAGGAAAACACAGCAAGACAACCAGCCATGTCACTTCTGTAAGGCTCGCCATGGTAGCCCTGATGATTCAAAGGCAACAGAGGAATGGATCATCAAGTCTCTAACTGCTCGGTCAGGTGCCATGAGAGCTGTGGCGAAAAGAACGGCATCTGTGGCGATGATGGCTTCACCTGTTAGGAATGTGTCTAAATTCGTGTTTTAAGTAACAGTATTTGCATAAATCCCATTTTAAGGCCTATTAGGTTGCAGTTTCTATTGTTTTTATCAATGTGTTTTATGCCAAAGTTCACATTGCCATTTGCGATGAGCATATCAGTTGGTGTCAATTTATTCATTAATTTATTCATCATTTACTATGTAATTAATTTTCCTGATAATATGAAATTGTTCTGATAAATTATGTTGCCACATCGATAGTTGTTTTACAATAAAAATTAATGACTATCCCTTTGCAGCTGGACTGGCCCAACTTACCCGATAAGCGTCCCATTTACCTGAACTCTGCTTGTGTAAAAAAGTTGGCACAGCTGACCTATCAAGACCTGTAGGGCCTAAAGAAAATACTGCATAATTCCAACACAAAATGTAAAGAAAACAACCATTATTATACGCAATAAAAACCACATTTTAATAGAATGCATTGTTTTTTGTAAATGCCTGAAGCTATTTACCAGGAAGTGGCCCAATTTAGCTGATGTCACCCTACATTGTGACCACAAGATGGCAGCATGTGACTACAAGTGAAATCACTGCAAAAACATGTCTTCATCTTCAGTATTCAGGCTAAACAATATTGAATTAAAGATACACCACCCACCAAACCCAGTTATGAAATTAATGGTACAGGCGTAATTTTAGTATGTTCTGTCTTGATGTGCGCGCTGCACAGGATCTCATGTGTTCACCTCTGCTTTATTGTTCGAACGGTGGCACAGCAGCAGCCTTTGGTTTTCTCTTCAAGCCCCTCAAACCTTTTCTGAAGATTTTCTGAGTTTCCTATCTCTCATTTACCTGCAGGAAGCCTTGTCTCCATTGTAACTCCACATCACTCATCCTTCCTTGCTGGACATGACTGACCTGTTTTCTTGAGCTCCATGTCATTTAAATCCTCTTCACCTTTGGCTGCTATAGAAATACAACGACAGTTACTGACAACATACTTTAAACAATTGTAAGAATAGAATAAAATAAAATAGAATAGAATAGAATAGAATAGAATAGAATAGAATAGAATAGAATAATTTTATTGTAATAGAATAGAATTTTCCCAAAAGGACACCTAGTTAATACAAACAATGAAAATAACGTGGATTTGAGTCTTAATGGTCAGCGTGTGTGAGTCCCTCCCCTATCCGAAACACAGACAGACAGTCCTCCTCACTAGAGGTGGGCGATACTGGGACTTTTGGTATTGATCCGATACCAAGTAAATACAGGGCCAGTATGGCAGATACAGACACAGATACAGACACAGATACAGATACAGATACAGATACCGATACTTTTTAATATTAAGGGTTGATGTATCATCGAGCTGCAGACCTTAAGGTGTTTATTAAAAATAATCTGTTAATAGTGGATTATTTGGGTATATAGTAATCTGGGGTGTTAACAATTTACACCGAACTCAACCCATAACCGTGACTACAAAACCGTGATAAGAACTGAACCGTGGATTTTGTGAACCGGTCCATCCCTACTTCATCACACACTTCAGTTAGAGCAGAGCTGGTGGGCCGCGAAGGTACTGCAAGTGGGCCGCCAAAGCTTTTCCAAAATAGTTTGATTTTTGTGGGGGTGGGCATGTAATTATGTAAAAATAAAAACGTTTCAACATGTTATAGATGCTGTGTTAGTGACTGTGGAGCCTCCAACATGTTTCTCTTGTATTGAGTTCAGTCCTTCATGTTCAATCTTTATTTTTTTTTTTTTTAAAGTGCTCTCAGAACGCATTGTATGGCTGGGTTTCCGCTACATGTATAGGATCGTGGCACACCGCCACGACAAAGTAAAAGCTGCCATGCCTTCAGAATTCTGATCTGATCTTTTCTTTTTCCGATGTTTCAGACGTAAATTACATTGCACATGGCTCTTGTATACAACTAAAACTTTCAGAATTCCACAAACATTTTTTGACGCTGCCCAGAACCAAACAGTTATCTTTCAGAAGCGAATCATCTCTCTGTGTTCTCATGCGAACTCACACTCATGGTTGGATCATATCACGCTCTAAAATAATAAAAGACAGAGCTCTGGTGGGTATTTGCCGTTCACAGCTCTCAGCTCTTAGCATCGCGCACAGCGGAGTTCCGCTCCGATGCGCACAAGACGCACAAGACGCACAGTTACTGGAGAAAAACAATTCCCACCCTGATCATTCATCAGTGTTTACAGATGCACGTTTTCTGTGTATAAAGTCAGCGCAAGCAGAAGTGCCCCTGTCACTCTGTGGTTTATATTTGCTTTAAATTCCATCCTGATCAGTTTGCGGAGTCTGATATGATGATCAGTGCGGTGCTTACGCTGAGTTCACTCGTGCATATTACACTGCAGCTGATCGCTGTTCCTTCTCCCGCTCCTCCAGGAGTCACCTTCTGCTCTCTTTGGGACGGAAGTTATAGTTTTGCTGTTTTCCTCTCATTCTTTAAAAATCAGCAGAGGAGTTTTCCTCCAGCTTTCAGAGATCAAACCTGAAAGCCTTCATGCCACTCTGTACCTCTGTGCAGGGGCGTGTCCAGACTTTCAGACTGGGGGGCGCAAACATATAAATTATTACCATTTGTCTTGACTCACTACTTTAACTATGAGTAACTATGGTTGTTTAACTATTATAACCCAGTGTATGATTTTAGAATAAAATGTACTGTTCATCAGCCTGTCTAATAAATTTAAAAAAATCTTTTTTAAAGCCCAGATAAAAAGATAGAGCTGACTGTAAACTGTGCCATTAGATAAGGCTAAACTATGTTTGTGTTAAATTGATAATTCATCTATAAAGGTTTTAAGATGTAGTATGTTTTTATGTATTTAGCAGTTGGGGGGTGGGCCGCAAAAATGTCTGAGACTTAAAAGTGGGCCCTGAGTTGGAAAAGGTTGGGAACCACTGAGTTAGAGCATCCTGTCTCTTATGGAACTCCTGAGCGCAGTGAGTGTGTGTTGAAATTTTCAGTTTGCAAACCAAAAGCAATTCAATGATACTTGTTCAGTAAACAGCAGTGACTGCATGCAGAGTATTTAATCCTAAGGTGTAAATTAATACAAGACCACATCTCTAACAAAGACATAAAAATTATGAGTGCTTCGCATTATGTTGAAGAGATATAGTGTACTTTATAGTGGACGTGAGAGATTAAGTGTTGGTGAACGATAACCATGTGTGAATGATACAGCATTCATTTACAGAAGTCTGTGCTTCAGTGTAAGGGGGCCCCCAAATGAAATTTGCCTAGGGCCTCATACTCTCTTGGGCCCTGTTGTATTATTTGGTTGCAAAGGGAAACTGATATCATGGAACCAAAAATATGGCCCCAATATTGTGCAGATCTACTACTCATGCTTAGCTAAAGGGGTGATTCAGATAAATGTGAGGGAAGAAAAAAGCATTTCAAACAGGAATAAAGATATCGCCTCATCTTAGAAATAGAATGGACCTTCAGAAATCTAGAAGTGTACCAAGTGTAACACAGAGATCAGTAGCTTTATACATACTATGTAGTCTTATGTGTATATACAGGAATTTTGGGGGAAAATTGTTTCAAAGTGTGCTTTTTAACAAGGATTGGAAAATGGACCCTTGTATGCCTTCTGTTGGGGTTAAAATCAAGAACACCTATAATGAAAAACTGTGGAATGTTGACCTATGCTGCAAGAAAGTTTGTAACTTAAATGGATTTAAGAAAAGCCACCAACCCTCTCAGAATGGCACAAAGTTATATTTGCACTGCTTCCCATAGATTATTTGACATATCGCACCAAAAAGGAAAATTGGAAAATTTCATCATATATGGACTCCCTTTCTTGATTATGTGGGACCGAGAATGTGTAAGGTATTCTGGCAGATGCATCCTAGACTGAAGGGGGTTCGCTAAAAGAGAAGGAGGGGCTCTGTTGTCTGTATCAGTTCATTCCCCGTATTTATCTATGTTTATTGTGTGTAAGTTTTGTCATGTTCATCTGTGCTGTGCCTGTATACAAGTTCGGGGGATTGTGTTGATTGGGTGGGAGAGAATAGAACAGAAAAGAATAGAATAGAACTTTATTGTCATTGTAACATGTACAACGAAATTGAAATCACGGCAGCAATCAAGAAAACAAAAGTAAGAAAGTGCAAAAAGGTCCATAAGAAAATAGATGATGACAGCTTGTCCATCATTCTCCAGTTCAACCAGCCTCCACCTCCACAGGGTCCAGGACTGAGCTTCTTCAGTCATGCTCCATCTCTGTCTCCTGTATCCTGTCTGCTCACAGCAGGTGAAGCTCTTCCAACATGGCGTTGGTGTCTGATGTTAGCTTCGTTAGCCATGTTTGTGAATAGCATGATGCGACTCTGCCCTCTGGTTATCCCTCTATTGCTGGGTTAGCACAGCTAGCTCGTCCATCTTATTGGAGATAGATCCTACGTCCCCAATAACAATGGATGGAAGGACAGGTCCATATTGTCACTTCTTAGCTCACACCTGAGAACCAGCATGTCGTCCTCACCTCCTTCTCCTCACCTTGTGGGAAGACATCAGGCCTTACACCAGTTAGCATTGACATGCTACAGACTGCTAACAGCTGAGTTCACATGTAAACAATGTGGCCATGGTTACCTGTAGGATCTCCAGACAAACACAGGAGCAAAAATAGTAAAAATATCACTGAAGCCACAAAAAGTTTGGTGTCCATGACCAACAAATGAGCCAAACAAAGAAATGATCTACTCCAAATACAAAAATTATGAAAAAGAGACAAAAAAAATGACAAGAAATGGACAAAAAAAAGAGAGAGCTGCTGCAAAAGGCAGCCATAGCCGACAGGGCGGCGCCTAGCTCTGTGTTTCTGACTGTATGATGATCCATAATAGGAATACTTGAGTCCAGATCAATGTGAGAGGATGACAAATGCCCACATAAAAGTTATGTGGGTGATTTAATCAGTTATTATGTGAGTAAAGCAGGGTCATATTATCGGATGGCTACCCTGTTGTCTCCTTACAGCATGTTCTTTAAATAGTTGTTTTTTTTAATTATAGCCACAACACTCATTTTAAATTTTTACTTATTTATTGAACATGTTTAGAGGGATTACATTATATAACGATCGTGAAGATAAGTATAGATAAACTAAAACACAAATTTAAAAGGATTTGTACATGTATCTCATGAGAGCAGGCACAGCGAACTACATATTTGAAACAGTTCATATAGACTTTTACATAAAATGTAGCTCTTAGCAAACGTAGATTATAGTATATATTTCCTTTAAAAGTCGCCTGATCTAATGTAGGGTTTTCAGTTCCTGGGTTATGTAGCTGTATATACGATGGTTTCTCCTTTATCAGTAGGAAGCCATCAAAAGCGGTGCTTACTCGTGGGTAGCAGATAAAGCAACATCAATCGACTGCTTTGTATAAATTACACACAATTTCTACAGATTTTGCAAACATTTACCCCAGATGTATCTTTGAGTACGCCATTTACGTAACTCAACTTCTCCTCCTCTTTTTTGGACAATGCACACATAGTCAATGCCCGCCATCGCCCCTTGCGGTCACATATTCCGATGGTCACAGGTTTCAGTGCAGCACCGTTCAGACATCTAGCTGCATGTAATTGTTTATTTCGTCCACTAGATGTCACAGTTGTGCCGGTAGCACCGCTGAAGGAACAGAGGTACAAGGGAAATTTTAGAAGACAATTCATGTGTTTTACAGTCTTCTTACAGTGAATAAATACTGGAGGAATTGTGAATATGTCAGCTCCCTCCATGTGCCAATCATCGCACGTTTCACAGACCTTCAAAATATTTTATTGCTCCATTCATCCCTTGTGGCAAGTGTTTGCAAGTTTAAATGAAGGTAAACTAGCGGGATAGATTACAGATAAACTGCAGTGCGCATGTTTCGTTTCGACATAAAGTTGTCCTCTTTTTGCTCCTTTTAAGTTCTAGAGTTAATTTGATGAAAGAAAAAGAAGCATGGAGCTATTTTTTTCTGGGAGGAACTAAAAACGGGAATTTCTTCAGTGGCTTCTAATCAAACTTTCTCAAGTCACACAAAAAATGCCCCTAGATGTGGACTATTTCCAGTTTGTTGTCAACCAGGAGATGCAACTTTTTAGAACATTTTCCAGCCAGGTTGAGATGCCGGAGAACATCACCCATGCTTTTACTGAGCTGTTAGCGCTGCACAAAGTCTGATCAGTGAGACCAAGGAGTTGAAAATGCTGACATAGCATGGTGCATGTTCACTTTCAGGGGATGTGGCAGGGGCAGTTTCCCGTCAGGAAAGAAATTGCTGACAGTCTAAATGCGTAAGTGTAGTGGTGTAGTGCAAAAATAATCTTTTGTGCCATTATCATCCTGAAATAGCACTGTTCACCATGCACTTTTACTGTAACATGCACCATACCTAATGTATTTCTTAGATGAATTTATTCATTTGTTCATTCCTATCGTGTTTACATTTTTTGTGATATGTAGCCCACATGAGAACTTTGCACTGGTACTAAGCAAGTACAATTTCCAGGAGCACCTTGTACTGTGTGTTGTAGTTCTGAGTACCATTGCTCCAGGTATATCTCGAAAAAAGAGAATAACATGAAAAAGTTAGATTGTTTGGTCACTCATTTCTAAATTGTAAATCTATTTATGGCACATAGAGTGAAATTTTTGAAGCATTTATTTTTTAAAAAGTTGATTATTATGGCTCACAGATAATGAAACCCCCAAATTCAGTGTCTCAACGGTTAGAATATTGTGGGAAAAGCTGATTATTGTAAAGTTATGATGTCACACCCAAATCAGTTAATAAACTCCAAACTCCTGCAAAGGTTTGCTGAACCTGTAAATGGTCTTTCAGTCTGGGCCACAACCATGGTAAAGACTGCAAACTTGACAATGTCCAGACGACAGTTAATGGCACCCTCCAATTTGTATGTACATTTTGTGCATACAGAAAAAATTGCATACCCAACAATGGACTCCCTGTTGGAAATAGGCTCCAGTATATCCACAGTTAAGGATTTCATCAGCTAGATCAGGCAGTTCAAAGCTCAACCTGAAAATAAAATGACCATGGCAAAAAAAAAAAAATATTTTAACAGTATTTCCTGACACAACATGCTCTATATCCTCTTATAGCTCATCATTTCTAGCAAATCAAGATTATACCTGGTCAATTAACCCTCGAAACTGGTCATCTGCTACTGCATCACTGTTGAGAATTATTGGATTTATATGGCCACTACCAATGTAGTAATGACACAAAAGGCTGGGGTTGGGGCACCTTGAGCCAAACCTGCAGCTAAAATCTCCCCTACGGTCCTATTCACAAAAAAATTGCACAGTTGTATCACTTAAGTTAGAATACCTTACAAAAATGATCAGAATGAAAATATAAACACACCTGGAGAGACCACAATCAAAATCAGTCAGAGAATATTGTGGGCTTTTGTTATGTCGAGGTCCCTCAAAGAATCGACCTTCAGTTCCAGTCACCATTTCAACATAAAAACAAAACAAAACAAAACAAAACAAAACAAAGCATTTACTGTGGTGGTCAAACAAAATAATTTGCATGTTTTTATAATTCTTCTCATTTGTACCAGCAGTAAATAAGACTTAAGACAGGAAAAGACAGGAAGAGAAGAGAAACAAAGTTTGCAGCATAACACACTTCTCAAGAATAGAAATCCTTCAGTAAGTGCATATCTTTTTTAACAGATGAAAGTTTAACATAGGATGGCCTTTTTTTTTTTTTTTTTTTTTTTTTTTTAGCTTAAAGGTCATTAAATTGAACCCCTTTAAGACACATGGTTCTTAGGAGAATCATGGACAGGGGTCAGGGACACAGTTTTGTTAGAAAAGCCAGAACAATATGACTAAATAATTAAATCAACATCTAAGTCTTGATCTAATTTTCTGCTTGCTCTGTAAGACTCTGTGTAAGACTGAAAAAGTTGCTGGTGATTTACCAGTGACAATTTTTTTTCGGAGGCCACCTGTGTCCACCCCTGTGTCTCCAAAGAAGGTGACTGCCAGTGTACCAGTGGGAGAATTTTTCTGCTGGCGTTACCACTGCAGAAGGCCTCTCTCAAGGATGTTTGTTGAGATCTGGATATGGAACTGCTTTTCAACATCAACTCCTCGACACATAACCAAGGTATCATCAACACTGTCAAACAGTAAGCATAATCAGTAGATGTAAACTACTTGTGTTGAAAACAAATGCACAAGGATAACTTCATGTATTTACACACTAGATTTACTTTTTGATGACTTCTCCATTTTCCTGGCTCAAGCCATTTGCCTTACCCGTCTCAAGATGGTCTATTCCTCTACAAAAGTACAATAAGAATCTTGGTTGAAAAGAATAGCAAAAACAGGTAATGTAAGTTGCATCTTCAAGTAAAATAATCCCATATAATACATGTAATATCTTCAGATATTTATGAAGAGAAGCACGTATTTACTTATTATTCGACTTGGCTTTTAACTTGGGGGGGGGGGCGCTTACAACAGGTTTTCTATCACAGCAACTCACACTCTTCTTCTGGCTATACCCCTGTATAAACAACTCACTAGCAGCCTCTATTGGTAGTAGGCCGTGATAGCATCTCACTATATAACATTATCTATTACCTTTACCCACACGTGCTTGCATGAAGTTGTAGGAACTCTAGGGTAAATTTGATGAAACAGATATGGCATCGGAACTTCTGATGGAGACTAATAAAAGATTTACCCTGAAGATCCCAGGTCGACTGGCATGTACAAATCGTTCGTCCTATTCATAAGCTGTAAAAAGTGGCGTTATCCTCAGATCCTCAAGTTTCCGAGGGTACCTTGATGTATTACACGCGATGTCAGCAACATGCCGAGGACATGCCGGGAAAGAACAATGATTTTGTGAAACTGCCATCAACATCGTTTGCAGTTTGCAAACTTTATTTATATAGCACATTTTAAAACAACCGCAGTTGGCCAAAGTGCTGTACAGGCTTAAAATCAAGATCAATAAAAACAAAATGGATAAAACCACAATCAACTAAAACAATCGTTAATAAGAATAAGTTTAAACAGCAGGAAGGTAAAAGACACAATAAATAGTAGAGGAAAAAAAAAAAAGAACACACGGTAAATAAACACTGGCTGAAGAAGAATATTAACTAAAGAAGTCAGGCAAAATAAGGAGCTACACAGGAGGCTACAAAATTAACTAAGGTTATGCTGAAATTAACTCAAGATAAACAGAAAACACGATCTCAGACTAAATGGGGCTGAGCTAGGAAACACACAACCCGCATGGCAAAGGACACACAACAAAACGGACTAAAAAACTAAACAGACCCAGGCCCTACAGAGCTCGCACTAGAGTTAGCTGACCCAGAGAGAGAGGGGAAACCTTGGTAGACAGCCTAAGAGAAGGGAGAGCTTTAAGGAAGGCAGGCTGAGGAGGTGTGCAAGCGAGGCAGGGGAGGCTTCAGAGTTGGATAATCAAGAAAATACAGGTGAGTCAGGCTGAAGGGGTCCAGGATCTGAGGTACAGGAAACAGTGTTAAAATCCAGAGCGTAATATGCAAGAAAAGACTGAGTTTAAGCTTACTACTGACTGTGGTATGCAAAGATCCAGCTCACAGTAGCGGCTGCAGTCTGGTTTTATGGCAGAGGAAGGTGACTGCTGGTGAACCAGTCTGGTGATTACCAATCGCCTGCCCCTGCCTGCACTCCACACACCTCACTCATGCTCACCTGAATAAGGAAAAGAGGGAAAGAGGGGGGAAGGGAGACGCTTCCACTAAGCAGAGCTGGAGGCCCTGGGTGCGTCTTAAAGCGATAAAGTTCCATCCTCCCTTCCTCCACTTGCGTCGTTCACTTGGGTCTTAGTTCCTCCCACCAGAGATGGATGCATGGGCGAGACGCAAAGAAATGAAGAGAGGAGAGAGGATGGAGGAGACTCGTTTTTAGAGCAATGGGACGTCCGCTCCTCCAGAGCGTCACATGAAGCAACGTGTTTCACTGATGACGGCATCAGCTGATCACCTCTGGATCATCTGTCAGTCAGCTCTAACAAGCTCTAACAGCTGTTTGTGTGTCTGCACATGTGCGCCGTAACAACTCTGATAAAACATAAACAGTAAAAGAGCTTTGTCTGTTCCTTAAACCAGTTTAAGAAACACGTTGCCACGAAAAAAACCTGCACTCTGTTTATTCTGTGTGCAGTTAAGAAGCTCGAGGATCACTTTACTGGTAAAATGCGTTATTGTTAGATTATTTATGAATAATTTAGCCTTTATCTAGATCGTGAACTCTGAAGCTTATTAATCTAACCTAGTTTATTCTGTTTCGGGAAGATATCATTTCTTAGATTTCAGTAAAAATCCTCCATTATATTGATTTGATGATGGTTGTGTTCAGTGTTTTGTGCTTTAAACTCACAACAAACACTTTATTACCTGATATATGATCAGTTTCTGAACAATCCTCAGCACCTGTCCTCAGCTCGCCTTTTCTCTCTCATTAAACTCTGTTATGTTTGTGAAGTTTCATGTACAGAAGTCTGAGCTGCTGCAGCGTCCAATCAGAGAGCGATATTCCATATGGGGGCGTGTCAGTCAGTGGCAAGACTTCCGCAAAGCCAGCTCACGTGTTTCCTCTAGGGCTGCAACTATCAAATATTTTAGTACTCGCGTACTCTACTGAAAATTACAATGAGTACTCGAGTACTCAGATAAAACGCGTTTTGGCGTACTTAAACAGCAATTATTTTTCAAATGGAAATTTGTTTCAAGCAAGTGTAAAATCAAGTCACTTTGGGAGATAAATTTTAAATTCTGACTACATATATATGACATTTTAACTAGGAACAAGACATTTTTGAAAGATTTTGAGTCTTTGCAGTGTTCAGACTAAAATGATTATCCCTGCTGTATTGGAGCACATATGGCTCCATTACTACTTGATATTTGTACCCTTCTACCCCTGACACCAGCCCAGTTAGCTCTATTATGTTTTTGTTTTTTAATCTTCTTCACTCTTCAGTGCTGTGTTTTGTAGATTATCTACAACACTAAATCAGTAATCAACTAATTTGCATAACAAGTCACTTGTATGTAACGGTTGCATTTTCTTAATATATCACCTCTTCATGGCCCATATCCTTGGACATGTTGGCATGCCTTTGTCCAAGACCAGCCTGGGCAAGGTCAAACTCTTCAGAAGAGGTTGGGGTTGTCTCCGGATTCAGGTTTAACAGTTATCCATAGATGCTAAAAGGCCTTCGAATATTTAGATGCTGTGCCATAGGTTTTCAAACTCTATATCTTTTGCTTTCCAGAACAAGATTTCCTGTGAAAAAAAATGGGAGAGATCTGATTTTGATATATAGAATCCGAATTTGAAATATAAAAATACTATTACCATACTATACTTAAAATACAAAAAAAAAATTTAAAACATGACACACACACACACAAACACACACAGATAACCTGGGCCCATATTCACAAAGGTTCTCAGAGTCCTCTCAGAGAGCTCCTAACTAAAAATTCCTAGCAAGGGGTCTTAGCTTAAGAGTGATTCAGGAAGGTTGTGAGTAGAGGTCGACCGATATGGGTTTTTTGGGGGCCGATGCCGATGCCGATGCTTTCCAAATTTGGGCAGCCGATGCCGATATGCATAGCCGATTTTTCCAATTTGATATTCAGGCCGATTGTTAAATAAATATATATTTATCACATTTTTGTGAAACGCAGCAATTTCTGAGCAACTAAAAGAAATCTATTACAACAAGTCGTGTCCAGTCCTCTGAACATTTATTCAGCTTTCAAAACAATTAAATATTTTGTCTGAGTAAACACACAATGTAACAAGCAGTAGTAAATATTCACACTCTTCTTAAAATGTCAAAAAAGAAATTTAAAGTTATTAATATAATTTGAACAAAAGTATGTAATGTATCCAAGTGGTTCCATAACTTTGAGGTGCTCATCTTTTTTGTGCCTGATCAAAAATTGCGTCATTTTATACAACGGATCAAAAATCGGCTTTTTAAAAGAAAATACGGCCGATGGCGGATAGAGACAAATGTCCAAATATCGGCCCGATATATCGGCCGGCCCATATATAGGTCTACCTCTAGTTGTAAGAGCAACTCTGAGCAAGGAGGAGACAGAAACTTTTATCTTAGGTTGTGTCCGAAATCATTCACTCATTCTCTACTCACTCCTCACTATATAGTGAATTAGATGTAGTGGACTACATCAGCTAAATTAAAACAACATTTCCAACACTACTCACTCACTCACCAGCCGCTAACAGTGACGTAATTACACTCGCGTCGCTCATGGACGGCTAGGGATTTACAGGAATTATTTTTCTCAAACACTGCAAAACGTTTTTTTATTTCATTGATAACTAATGTTATACTTGGCGTATTTTCCGCAACAGCCAAATAGAATAACTTATTACACATTATTTATAAAATTCATAAACCATATATTTGCACAGCAACTTATGCTATATTTGAGAATTACAAAGTCCGGTGAATGCATCATCCGCAATGAAAAATTTAGCGGCTAACGTCTGTGTTGTTTGTTTTTCTGCTCAAAGTTGTGAGACACGTCCGTCCGAAAGTTTAGCAGAGAGCTTAGTGTCATTCTCTGACAGTTTTTAAAAATTTTTCATGTTATCAGTAATCACTAATCATGTTATCAGCCATTCCTTCAGTTTGAACTCATGATGGTATATATTGCTATTATAGTGAGCATCTCTAATACACTACTTTACAAAATGCATTGTGGGATACATTGAGCGGACTATATATTGAATGACCATGCTTACTCAGAATTCGGACAGCACTACAAAATGACATATTCACTACACAGTGCACTACATAGTGAATAAGAAGTGATTCCAGACACAGCCTTAGTGAGGACGTGTGGTTGACACTGTTGCTACGGGAAGAGCAACGAGAAGAGTACGAGAAGAGTACCGACTGGTACTCTTCTCGTACCAGTCGGTTGGTACGAGAAGGGGAGAGAATTGGGGGGGGGTTGTGAAATTAATTTTATCTCATGCTGATAAAACTCATCTAAATTATTGGTGACACAGCTTTCAAAATGTTTGAACATACCTCATTCACACACCGATTATATTGATTTCTTTATTGATCCATTTACTGCCCATGCTGGTCATGTTACTACTCAATGTGTTTGGTTTTAATGGTGGACGCAGACTCAGCTGTAAGCACTTCCTGTGATTGCTGACGTCCTTTTAAAAAGCAGTTTGATTTGGCAGAAGGACCAAAACAATGGCATGGATAAAAAAAAGAACTAGACAGAGGAGGAAGGAGCATGCGCAGTACTTTCTGGAGAGCTGACTCCTTTCTTTGAGGGACAAACGTAAACAAAGTCTTCGTCAGTTCAGAGGTCATTACAGCCACATTGCGCTGTCTGAAGTGACAAAGACTGCAACAGAGGACTATCTCAGAGCGGACCATGATGGAATATTGGTGAAAAACACGAGTTTTTGGACGATTAATGCAGTTTTAGGAGCAGCGCTGTCTATGCCCCGATGGATCTCATTATACAGACGTCCGCTGCACGATTTTGGATCTAAATATCTCCCCAAGCACTGCTTGGATCAGGAAAACCTTCTGGGTGAGTATTTTGTTCTACTTCATTCTATAAACAATGTAAAAGCTGTATAAACCGAACTTTTCCTTTAAGCGCCTACGATTCCTGAAAACAACAGCACCAAGGAAGGCTCTGAGCCATCTTTGATGCTGTCACTCACAATCCCACACCCTGTAACGAATCAACCCTTATCGGGTCGGCGTTAAACACACCAGGGGACAGCTTTCAGGAAAATGATAAATCCCCGCAAAAAAGGCACATCCCCATGAAACAAACAAAAGAGGTCAAAAAATGAAATAAACTTGGAGCAACGTTTAAGACAAACAAAAATTTCTCTTTAATCAAACCAAAACAAAGTCTCGCCTGCGCACTCGCGCGTAATAGAAATCAAACTCAAATAGTTCATCAAGGAAAAACCCAAATCCAGTCTGTCCTGTCTGTAAATAAAACCAAAAATCCCTTTCAACGAAAATTAGTCCAATTGTCTTTTTTCACCTCTCTTAAAATGTCTTTTTAACAGTTTGTGTGTCCGTTTTCCGATTGCAATCCGTCACGAAATAAAAATAATCCACACAGGGAAAAAAAAACCCAAAACACCCCAAAAAAAACGTGATCGATCAACAACCAAAAATCACTAATATACCAGGAAAAAAATACCAAAAATAAACGTTGTAAGGCTCACCCCCCTGGAAGGAACTTAACATCTCCCAGCCGGGTCGTGCTCCTCCTGGTCCTGGGAAGAGATAATCCTTATGATTCCTTTGGGCTGTAGAGGCATTGCGCAAGTAAGCAACTCTGGTAGACTACTTGTAAGATTGATAACACTTTTCCCCAGACAGTTTTTACTTTTCTTGGGTTTTCCCGGCCCTTTCCACCGGCACGCCAGTTTCTTTGTCTTTCTTCCTCTCCTACGCCTCTCCACCCCTTCCCTGACGTCACGTCCTCCCTTTATAATTTCGTCCATTCTTTTCTTTTCTTTTTCGACCAAAAAGCCAAATCAGGACAGCAACAGGTACCCCGACTTCTCATACATCTTTTTTCTTACAGGGATTTATTTTCTTTTTACTGCATTCATTTCTTCATTCATTTCATTCATTCACAACAAAATTTTCCTTATTTAACCAACCTTCTTTTTTTTCATGTTGACACTGTCACAACCCTTCTCAGTCAAGACCAAGCTCCCCACACCAAAACAGGGCCAAAAGTTTGAATCTGAAGAAAAAAACAATCCGAAAGTGAAAAAAATATCTGAAACCCAAAATGAAGATTTGAATGCGTAAAAAAAACAGGCTGAGGGAGATTTTATGAAAAAGAAAATTGCACCTGAAAAAACAAACACCTCAAATTTTTAAAAAAATCAAGAGTAAAAACGGAATTGATTTGTTTAAAAATATTAAAGAGGTGAATCAAGACTATTTTTGGATTGGAAAATAATTGCTTTTGCTTATTTTTTTGTTTTGGTTTAGTGTGTTATTTATCTTTAAAATCAGGATTGTTTTATTTTATTTTTTTTAAATCAGGATCAAACTAAAAAAAAAAATTGTTTCAATTCTTTTTTTTTTTTTTTATGATCTTTTTTTTTTTTAATTTACAAAACTTTTGGCCTTGACTCAGCTCCATACATTTGGTTATCATCTCTACTTCATGCAAAGCAAATCTGTTGGGCAGTCTGTGAAAACTACAGAAGTGGATTAGGGCCATTTGGGATGGAGAAAATAATTTTGGGCAGGTCGAGATTATTGCTGCATTCCATTTGTACTCGGAGCTGGAAGTCGGGAGTGGGGTGTAATCTCCGAGGTTCAGCGTTCCAGTTGCTAAGTCGGAAAAAAAACTTGGCATAACAGCAGTATTTCTGTATATAAACATCGAATTATACTATGTATACAAAGCTGCTTAATTGCAACAAACACTAGTCAGAAATTGTTAGAAAAGAATATAAAAGAAGCTTATTTACATTGTACAACTGAACTCAGAATTTCCTACTGGGAACTCGGGGTTGGTGTGGGTGCTCCAACTTACAAGTCGGAAATTCCGACTTCAGGAGCTGTTCCTGTTGGGCGTTCCCACCTGGAATTCGCAAATTCTGACTGCCGAATACAAATGGAATGCAGCATAAAGTCGAAATGATGAGAATAAAATTGAAATTTCAAGATCAAAGTGGAAATGACTAGAATAAAGCTGAAAAACAAATTCAAGATCAAAGTCAAAATGACGGCAATAAAGTTGAAATGACAAGAATACAGTCAATAAAATAATTTGAGATCAAAGTCGAAAGGACGAGAAAAAAAGTCAAAATAACCTGCTCTGATGTTTACCGGCAGTACGCCGGGTACAGTCAGGTCCTCAACAGTCACAGACACGACTGACAGTAGTAACAGCTGCCATACAGGAGCCTAAACGACAATCTTCAGAATCTGTGTTTGTGTGACAGGGTTGGTCTTTTACATTTTTATTGCATGTGGTGTTATATGAAGTGTGTGGGTAGGTAATGACTTTTCTGACTGGCCCTGAAGTATCCCCCCCTAAAACCAGCTCATTGGAGACCGGCGGGCAGGACTTCAGGACAGACACCTAAAAAGAGCAGCAGATAGCAGAGAGGGACGACAAGGACCGCAAGCAAAGCACGAGAAGCAACCCTGAAAAGACCCGATTGCTCTAGGAAGAAGAAGCAGCAGCCAGTTGTGGGCCTTTACGGTTTCCTGTGAAGAGAAGGAGGCTGATGTTGGGGAGTCACCGTGGAGTTGCCAAGGGGACCGTTGCTGTGAGCAGGGCTTGACGCTTAGCATTTTCCCAAGTAGCACGGGTGCTACCAAGTTGAAAAATCTAGTAGCACACAAATATTTTTAGTAGCACAATGAAAAGTTACCAAGTAGTATGTTTTTCTTTAATACAAAGATATCCAGTCAAGGAGGAGGCCTTTATAAGCATATGTATAGGAATATTTAAATTTATTTGAATAAAAAACATTCATTTGAAAGTGGCATAAACATAGACTTAAACTGAATTAATGGGAATTCATATGCATAGCGCAACCGAGGAATGGTATAAAAACAAGACGATAAAAACCAGAATAATATAACAATTGTCTGTTATTAACGGGTAATCTTAACCCAATACTTCTCTCCAACAGACTTAAGCTTATTTAAACTGTGTTATAATATAGAGGGATTATTTGTTTATCAACAATGGAGGATGCGCACGCAACTTGAGTGCAAAAGCACCGTGGAGTATAATGGTTTGTCAACTGACATGGGGAAGTTAACCACCAAAAAACACATTTTTAACCTAATATCATCAACTTTGACGGACGGTAAAATGCTCCCAGGTTTGTGAAATAGCAGTGAGTGGACAGATGCAATCAGCAAGTGAACAGATATTAGGTGGACAGACGTTTTTAGCAGAGAAACCAGAGTGTACCCAGAGAGGAAACACAACTCTCACTCAATGCTCATGACTGCATTATCCGTGGACACTTATCAGACTGTGACAGAGCAGGACGTGAACATTGTTTCATAATATTCCCTCATTTTACTTTGGTCATAAAATCTGTTTCTGTTAATCATAATTTATAGGTTCACTAATTATTCACTGTCCATATTGAGTCCATGTTTGGTCAGAGCCTCAGCCCCAAACCAACTTTTTTATTAAATAAGCAAAGTCAAATCTGGATTTTGAGTATCAGCAGTTATTGTTGTTTGTTTGCAGTCAAACCTGGTTAACTGAGGTTGGATAAAGACGGCACATTTAATTACACACACGCAGACGTCGCTGGTGTAACAGTGTAAAGTGTGACCCTGTTAACTGGTGACTCTCGGCCTTTAATCAAGGCTGCTGTCGTCTGAAAGTCACCAGTTAGCATGGTCGCTATTAACGCCAAAACACCGGTTGCGCTGTAACGGTCGAAACTTGACAAAATTTTTGACAGCTGTCCACAGAAAAACCGCACATTTTGATGCTTCTAACAGGTTGAGTTTAGTGTTTAAAAACCGCTGACTCGTCTGAATGAATGGAGCTAAATGCTGCTTCTGCGGTCGAGATGCGTGCGCGTCTTTTTGACTTTATTACGTAGACTGATAATCCCTCTACACAACATTAATGAAGTTTTTTTCGAAAGGTGCTTGAACTTTGAGGGAAGGGTTCGCATCAATGTATGTCCTTTAATTACAAAGGACGCTTAATAGCACTTCTCGGCACGCGACATGACTGTTTGATTTACTTTGTTTTACTGCAGAATCTCGTTTAAGATTAGGGTGACAAAAACAGACTTCCCAGCTGTTTTTTATGCGCCACGCAGTACTTACAATACATTAATGTGTTCTCGTAAAGGAGCCATGGGAAAGCTTTCTGCCAGTCAGCATTAAACTTGTATCTCTTACGACTGGGAACGGCAGCGGCATTGCCTCTCCGGCATCTTGAGACACAGCTCTGAATCTAACAAGAACTCTCCCTCGCCGTCAGTTTCTCCTCCTTGCTCCATTTCTTCCTCTTGCCTTAATTCAGAGTCCACATGATCCGGTTTTGTTGGTCTTTTAAAATAATAACTGATGGGCTTCATATTGGTGTTATAAATCGTTTCGTCTTTCTTCTAAAATACTTTAAAATGTCGCTCGCTGTTCTCTCAGTGTACGTTGCCCGGCAACCAGTCCCACTGCTGCGCTGTGATTGGTCGAGATGACGATGTGGGAGCGCCTGGTTATGTCCGTCTGTACCTCGGGCAGGGCGGTGCAGGGATGTCTGGTGTGCTGAAGGCTAGCTTTGGGTGCAATTGGGTCAATAAATCAAACGTTTAAAAGCTGAACATGTTTCCAGCTGAGGCTGCGTTCAGGAATAACACCGGCCACAGCTTCCAACGCATTCAACACAAGATAAAACATGTTATGAACGGTCATTTTTCGTAGTCGCACGTGTGCTACCAAATTAAAATCACAACTCGCACAGTAATATTTTTAGTAGCAAATGCAAGTAGCTCCTCGCACTGTCGAGCCCTGGCTGTGAGGCACTGGCATTAGCTTTGAGGAGAAGCAACGTTGGATGCACCCCTCTCTGAGTTAAGTACCCTCACAGGACCTTTTTATATTGAACCTTGGACACGGTTATAATTGGGTCAAGGAACTTTTTAAACACAAAACACCAGTTTTATTCTTTTCTCTTTGTGGGTTTTAAGTGTTTTAAGGGGTTTAAGATCCTTTAGGGAGCTATTCTTTTATGCTAGTTCTTTTTTAGGATTTCACTCAGACACTTCTTTCTAGACCTGCAACCTATCACAGAGCCATAATGTGTGTGTGTGTTTTTTTGTCAAAGATTTTCATTATATTTTCTGTTATGTGTACAGGAAAGAAAAAGACATTTTAGGTACACAAAGCAGAACAATTTCGGAACAAAAACATTATATTCAATCACACTTATTCACACTACAAGAACTAAGAGACAAGACAACACACTCAATCGACATGGGGTATCAACAAGTGGACAAGTGGTATCGCAGAAATGAAGGGGAAGGGAAAGACGAGAGAAAAAGAAAGACAAAGAGGAAAGGAGAAATATGCATTTAAGTATGTAATAATATTCAAATAATGAAAATAAATAAATAAATAAGAAAAGAAAGAAAGAAAGAAAGAAAGAAAGAAAGAAAGAAAGAAAGAAAATCAGCAAGTCAGTAGTTCATAGGTTTTCAGCCTCAATGACAGGGTATCTATATGAAGTAAAAAGGGTTGCCAGATTTCATGGGAGGTCTTAAGGGAACCTTTCAGGGAGAATCTGATTTTCTCAAGTCTCATGCAATGTAAAATTTCTTGAATACATCTGTTATGTGTAGGTGGGTATAAATGAGTCCATTTAAGAAGAATGAGCCTACTTGCTAGCAAGGTAGAAAAGTCAAAAATACGATATGAAAATTTTGACCAGCCAGAGGATGGAAGCAGTCCAAAAAGAGCAATAAGAGGGTAGGCGTTCACAGTGCAGCCAAGGACTTTAAAATGGTGCCCCAAAAACCAGTCAGTTTAGTGCATGACCAAAACATATGCATCTGGTCAGCTGGAGACAGTTTACACCTGTTACAGGAGTCGTCTCTATCTGGATAGATTTTGGCTAGTCTCACATTAGTGAAGTGTCTCCTGCGTAAAATCTTACATTGTAGAAGTTGTTGTCTGGCGCATATAGAAGAAGTATTAGCAAGGTTAAGTATGTGGTTCCATTGTTCGTCGGAGATTGTGGTTCTGGGGTCCTGGTCCCAAATAGCCAAATAGCCCTGAGGGGGTGGAGGGAGGTGGGGTTTATTCTGAATATTGAGTTTTACAAGACTGAGGTCTGGGATTTATGGTTTATTTTGGTCAAAAGAAGAGAATCCATCAAGGTCTCTTGGGGGGGGGGGGTTGAGAAGTGGGGAGGGAAGAGGGAATTGATTTTTCACAAATGACGGATAAGTGAGATTAAAGTAGAGAATTTTTTTTGATAGTACGGCAAATGAAGGGAAAACACCCACGATATAAAAGTCATCAAGAATTTGCAGACCTTTATTTGACCAGGATTCAAAAGCTAAGTCGGAGCAGGAGGAAGAAATAAAAGGTTTTGATAAACTGGAGCAAGTTTCGATGAGGAATGTAGGCCAAATTGTTTCCTTAATTGACTCCAAATTTTCAAGGTCTCAGAAATAATGGCGTTCTGTGCTATTTGCTTGATTGGTGAAGGTAACTGTGAACAAATCACTGACCATAACGCAACGGGTGAGGAGGCTAGTTCCATGCAGGCCCATAGAGGGTGATTATTAGGAGCCATCTTAACATTCCAATAAAGGATTTGCTGATATTGCTAGCCCAGTAGTATCTGCAAAAATCAGGTGAGACCAGACCCCAGTGAGATTTAGGAAGTTGGAGAGTTGATCTTTATTCTAGCTTATTTATAGCACCGTAAAAAAAGGAATTAATCAGCAGGCTAAGTGAAGAAAAAAAAGATATGCAGATGAGCACTGGAACATGTTGAAAGATATAAAGAAAGCAGGGAAAAGTACCGTCATTATGATCAGGTTGATACGACCTGGTAAAGGCAAAGGGATAGTGGACCACCTAGTCAGATCTGATCTGCAGCGCTCAAGTAAAGGTTGAAATTTTTTTGCAAAAATACTCAGAGAATGGTTTTGTTACAAGAACACCAAGATATTTTAATCCTTGGGTCGTTTTCCTTAAAGGAAAGAGAGCAAGAGGGAGGTTCTCTGCAGTGGAGTTAATTGGAAGGTACTCGCTTTTATGTAGGTTAATTTTTAGAGGTGTCCCAGTCCGATATTAATATCGGATATCGGTCCGATATCAGAAAAAAAAAACAAATATCGGTATCGTATCGGAATGCATCTAAAATCTCCGATATAAGCACTCCAATATAAGCAGTCCATTCCAGACTCCGCTCCTGCTGTTTTTATTTGATTTATTTAGGTTATTTTCTGGGTTTTCTAATTTATTCTTTATTTTATTCAATTACTAGTATTTTTATGTTTAATGTTAAAATTTCTGTTACCCGTTGGTTAATAATAGATGGGACAGTTTTTCCTCATACCTACTGTTGCTGACTGCTGTTCTTTGTTTGAATAAAATCACTGAATCAAGCCTTTTCTAACATGACAGACATACTACAAAATAAGTAATAAAAGTATGCATGTTAATGCTGATATCGTATCGGATTAATATCGGTATCGGCCAATACTCAATGCTGCAGTATCGGTATCGTATCGGAAGTGAAAATGTAATATCGGGACATCCCTATTAATTCTATAGTCAGATAATTTCATAAATTATTCTAGAATATCCAAGATAACAGAAAGTGATGAAGTTGGATTGGTGATGTAAAGCAGAAGGTCATCTGCATAAAGAAATAAGCCAAATCGAGAAAATCCCTTCAAATTTATCTTCATAACGAAGCCATACGGCTAAGGGCTTGACGGCTAGAGCAAGCAGAGATGGGGAAAGCAGGCATCTCTGACGAGTGCCCCAGGATAAAGGAAATTAATTACATTTTATACCGTTAATATTAATCTTAGCCACAGGGGGAAATGTAAAGAAGCTTAATCCATGATATGAAGTTGGAGTCAAAACTGAATTTACTTGGAATATGGAACAAGTAGCTCCACTCGACCTGATTAAAAGCCTTTTCGGCGTCTAGAGATAGGATGATTTCAGCCGGGATGGAGTCTGAAGAAGAGCAGATGATGTTGAATAACCTTCTAGTATTACTGAAAAAGATTGTCGACCAGAGATGAAACTGGTCTGGTGCGGGTTCGTTAGCGTAACCTTCAGGAGACGAGTGGCGAGCACTTTGGACAATTTTTAGAGTCAACATTTAAGAGGGAGATGGGCCCATAGCTGCTGCAGTGGAGAGGATTTTTATCCTTCTTAAGTAACAAGGTTATTGACACTTCTGAGAATGTAGAAGGAAGTTTCCCTCTTGCAAATGCATCATTAAATACCCTTACTAGGATGGGAGCTAGTTTGCTAGAAAAGGTTTGGAAAAATTCTGTGGAGTATCCGTCCAGGGGATTTGGAGCTTTGTAAAGACCCGATAGCTTCTTGGACCTCAGCAAATGTTATGGGGGCTCCTAGATTACTAAACTCATTGTTGTCTACTTGAGGGAATGTAAAGTAGTCTAGGGGGTTTGGCTCTGACCAGTTGTGGAAGGAGATTTCGGACGAGTAGAGTGTTAAATAATAATTAGAGAAAGTATTAAAAATTTCACTAGGATCTGTTGTAACTAACCCAGCTGGGGATGCTATGTTAGGTATGAGTTTAGAGGCAGTTGCAGAGCGGGCTTGATATGCTAATAGTTTGCCAGGTTTATCAACTTGTTCAAAGAAGCGTTGCTTTGTTTGTAAAAGCTGAATCTCAACTTTGCTGGTTGATAGCAATTCATATTGAGACTGTAGCTTTAATCTCTTTTTGTATAATGCAGCTGGGGGATTGGAGGCAAATTGGGCATCTAAAATACGGGTTTCATCGGATCGTTCTGTCAACTTAGAAAGTTATGATTTTTTAGAATGGGAAACAAATAAGATGATCTGCCCGCGTAAATATGTTTTAAAAGAATCCCACAGTATATCACTGCTGATATCAGGCACGTCAATTATTGTAATTGTTAAAGAAGAAATTGATTTCCTCAATGAGAAATTCTTTAAATTTAGCTTCAGAGAGCAACTGTGACTTAAATTTCCAGAACTTGTGAGCAGGTCTGCAGAGGGAGAAAGTGATGTCTACTGATGCAAGGGCATGATCAGAGATGACAATACTATGATATTCACAGGCAACAGTACTGTGCAACAGTTTATTATCCAGTAGGAAGAAATCTATTTGCGAGAAGCTATGGTGCACATGAGAAAAGAAGGAAAATTCTTTATTGTAAGGAAACCTAGTTCTCCAAGGGTCAGACAATCCCAAATGGTCTGTATGAAATTTTAAGGTGGTAGCTGATTTTGTTTGAGCGATATGTTTAGCAGATGATCTATCAAGTGTGGTGTCCTATACCAGATTAAAATCGCCCCAAACAATGATAAGGTGGTCTTAAAGATTAAGTGAAGAAGAAAAAAAAAAAGATACAAATTTTTCATCATCCCAAGTGGGAGCATACACTGAAGCCAGGACTACAGGGGTGGTTTGTCAGAGACTATAACAACACGTTCGTTAGGATCAGATATAGTAACAGAGGTTTCCAAGGAGTTGTATAACAATTGCAGGCACCCCTTACCCTCTCAGTAAACCCAGAGTGGAATAAGTGACCCATCCAAGCCCTTTCTACACAAGATATTTCAGAATTGCGAAGGTGAGTTTCTTGTTAGAAGCACAGATCTCCCCTTCAGGTGTTGCAGGTGTGATATTACCTTGTTGACTTTGACGACATTATTCATTCCTTTGACATTCCATGAGACGAAACGAAGATTTCTACCAGACATCAAGATGGATTATTCACAGAACTGGCTGACTGAGCTGTGAAAAGAGCAGAGAGAGAAAATGAAACAGAGAAAGAGAGAAGAAAAAAGAAAAACAAGGACGAGGGATAACAAGATACAAGGAGAGACAAAACACACACACATACTTCTCATCGGTGGCGAACCGTGGTCCCAGCCACTGGGCCTCCAGTAGGACCATGGGACCACACGTGGCAATGAACAATAAAACAAAGAAATAAAAACAATAGCCAGAATCATGTGACATGGAAGCTTAGTATATTAATAGTTTTGTGTGATTACAAATTTATCATGTGCCTGAACACTGCAACACCTAACACAACTTCAAACAATTAAAAAAATTAAGATATAAAATTGAACAAAAAAAAAAAAAAACAGAGTTTCAAGTAATCCAGCAACCACACAGTCTTCTCCATTACTTTCCGCCATTTCTGTTCACGTTCTGCCAACTAGATCTTCTCTTTTCTCCTCACTCACTCACAGCTACAGTTAGGCGTTTATCCATCAAAGTGATACTCCGGGATGGAACAAGTTGGGTCCTATCACATGGTTTAGGGCAGAAATTACCCCTACAGCAGTGTTTTTGTGCAGCAGAAGCCCAGAGCGCTCGCACCAAACACCTCCTCCCTGCTCATGTGCCGGTTACGTTACAAGATGTGCCGAGGCTTCAAAGCGCGCATCGAGGCTTGCTTCATTAGGAGGAGGAGCCTCGTTGCCCGACTGTACCACGTGACTGCTTCGGAAAGTGGTTCAGAGCTTACCCCGAGGTTTGACAGCAGCATAAGCCCATCAGGCTCCAATCCAGGTGATATTTTTTACTACTTTCTCCTGTGTTTGTCTGAAGATCCTACATGTAACCATGGCTGCATTGTTTACATGCGAAATTAGCTGTTAGCAGCCTGTAGCATGTGAATGCTAACTGGTGCAAGGCTTGATGATTTCCCTCGAGCTGAGGAGGAGGAGGTGAGGACGATGTGCTGGTTCTCGGATGTGAGCTGGGAGGTGACGACGTGGACCTGTCCTTCCATCCATCGTTGTTGGGAACGTGGGATCTAGCTCAAGGGGATGGACCAGCTAGCTGTGCTAACCCAGCGGAATCGTGCTGTTCACGGACGTGGCTGACGGAGCTGACATCGGAAGCCGGCGCCACATTGGAGGAGCTTCGCCTGCTGTGAGCAGACAAGATCCAGGAGACAGAGACTGAACAGACTGCTGGGGAGGCTCAGTCCTGGACCCTGTGGAGGTGGAGACTGGCTGGGCTGGAGAGTGGTGGACGAGCTGTCGTCATCTAATTTCTTATGGACATTGTTGCACTTTCTATGCTCTTTCTTACTTTTGTTTTCTTAAATGCTGCGGTGACTCCTGAATTTCTCCACGGGGATAAATAAAGTATTTTCTATTCTATTCTATTCTATTCAAAATGTAGGCTTTTGATAGAGTTGATCAGTCACTAATAGTGTTGATACTAGAGTTGGGATAGCAGTTTTAGTTTTCAAAATAAAAATGAGTAAAATCTCCCCTGTACTGTATATTATATTATATTGCCCATATATAAGCATATTCAGTGCTCCCTAGTTCCACACTTTCACTGTGCTCTGCCTGTTTGAGCTCATGCAATTTTCCTAAAGCAACAGAAAAGCATTATTACACAACCTGCCATATCATTGATACTACCATTTATGGGAAATTTACACACAGAATATTAAAAAATGCTGTTTTATATGAATATGTGTTCATTTATGTAGAGAATTTATTTTGTTGAACATTTGTTTATTTTCATTTTTGTAATTAACAGTCGTTCCCAAGAGCAAAAATAGGCACAGAAGTTCAATCGCACATTATGTGGTTAAGCTATAACTGCCTGTGATTGTGTGCCTGATCAGCAGGTGGTTTCGTGAGCACATGAAGCTTCGCGAGATGAACCCTTTCTCGAACCATTTGGGCTTAAGTGGTTCGATGCTTCATGAGGCTTCATCTCACCATCACTACCGGTTTCCTCTGCACTCAGACGGGGCCATCTTTTACTTGACCAAAAACACAAATAAACGGACTCCAACCGAAAAAATCTGATATCGGTCGGAATTCACGCTTTATTTAGAGAATTTTCAGCGCGTTACTTTCGCACAAAAACACCGCTAAATAATGCTCTAGTTCTCATCGTGTCTCTTCGTCCTGGAAGACTACCTGCGTTTGTTTATATCTGGCACGCCGTGCGCGCGGACTGATAAACTAAGCGGCGAGAGCCTCGTAACCAGCTGTGGCTCTGCAGCAGAGGTAGCGCCGTTTTACGACACCATGAGAACTAGAGCCTTATTTAGCGGTGTTTTTGTGTGACAGTAACGCACTGAAAATTCTCTAAATAAAGCGTGAATGCAGACCGATATCAGATTTTTTTCGGTGGGAGTCCGTTTATTTGTGTTTTTGGTCAAGTAAAATATGGCCCCGTCTGAGTGCAGAGGAGCAGGGAGGGGGTGTTTGGTAAGTAGAAATAGAGAAATAGAAATAGAAAATACTTTATTTATCCCCGAGGGGAAATTCAGGAGTCACCGCAGCATTTAAGAAAACAAAAGTAAGAAAGTATAGAAAGTGCAAAAAGGTCCATAAGATATTAGATGACGACATCCCGTCCACCACTCTCCAGTTCAGCCAGTCTCCACCTCCACAGGGTCCAGGACTGAGCCTCCCAGCAGTCTGTTCAGTCTCTGTCTCCTGGATCCTGTCTGCCCACAGCAGGCGAAGCTCCTCCAATGTGGGGCCGGCGTCCGATGTCAGCTCCGTCAGCCACGTCCGTGAACAGCACGATGCCGCTGGGTTGGCACAGCTAGCTTATCCATCCCCCGGGGCTAGGTCCCACGTTCCCAACAACGATGGATGGAAGGACAGGTCCACGTCGTCTCCTCCCAGCTCACATCCGAGAACCAGCACGTCGTCCTCACCTCCTCCTCCTCAGCTCGAGGGAAATCATCAAGCCCTACACTAGTTAGCATTGACATGCTACAGGCTGCTAACAGCTAATTTCGCATGTAAACAATGCAGCCATGGTTACATGTAGGATCTCCAGACAAACACAGGAGAAAAATAGTAAAAAAATATCGCCGAGGCCACAAAAAGTTTGGTGTCCTTGGCCGACAGTGAACCATACAAAGTGATGATCCACTCCAAATACAAAGATTACGAAAAAGAGATGAAGATAATTACAAAAAACGGACAAAGACGAGAGAGCTGCCGCAACAGGCAGCTGCTTGGGCAGCGCCTCGATATGATGACATATAATGGAAGAGTTCAAATTATACTGTATTCGCGAGTATTCGCGAGTATTCGTAAGTATTCGCGAATCCCCGGAAGATGACAGGAAATGATCCCGCCCACAACTTAAATGAATATGATTGGCTAAGACAGCTGTCATTGTCAAATTGTGTCCACATTCCCTTGAGTTACACAGGCATTTGTTGCAGTTAATGAAGGCCCTGCCTGCCAGAATGTGTCGCTGATTTACCCAGATACCATCAAAAGGAAAATTGTGATTGGTCCATTTTCCATTTAGTTATATTAACCCATTGTTTGCCAGGACAAGTTTATAAAAACAATATAAAACTCATTGCTATGATTTCATTGAGTAAAATAAATAAATAAAAACAAAATAAAGAAATAAAATAACTATTAAGGAGTTCTTTTAATATTTTTATTAGGCCTTCACTGAATACCTTGAAAGGCCCAGAGGGTTCCCCTCTGCTTCTCATGCACTCAAAACAAAACAAAAGAATCCCTTGGTAAAATTAAACTTCTGTATCATACAAGATACGAGACTTTCTATTCCTACAACTCCATCTTACTCCTGCTCCCATTACAAAAAAAGAAAACATACATGAAGAGAATTAACCCCTAAAACAAGGAATGGCAACTGCTCAACAGATTATGCAAAATAGAGCAGCACCTAAAGCACTGAAGTTTCCAGTATATGAGTATTAAATGTTAAAATATTCAAAACATATAACTGGTGGTGGTCGGATTCACATTGGGTCACTAAGTTATCTCATTTATCACTTTTAATTCACAGCTGCATAATTCAGGTCATTGCTGCCTTTCATATGGTCGTCTGACCTCTGCACACTGTCATTGCTCACATCCAAGGTTGTCGTACCTCTCACCTCTGACATTGCTCACATCATGGGTTGAGTTGTAATCATCATATTTCCTTTCTATCTTCACTTACCCCAATTATTTGTATTATTTAACATTATTTCTATGCCTTCTCTTTGCTTTTATCTAGAATCATCAGACTCCCCCTAAGGTACGTATTCTTACGGGTGATAATCATAATTCATAACGCCATTGTACCCCCTACATTGATTATTTTGCTCAACGCTTGATGGGTTCTAACCGCCAAACTTCATTTGCATGCATTTTTCATTAAATCTGTTCATAACTTTTTCTGTTTTATAAGTCTCTCTTAATTGAACTACTGTCATATCTCTTTGATGTTACTCAGTGAATGATTTGACCTCTGCAATATATCAAGCCACCTGAAAGATCAAAACTTTATTAGAACACAGCATTGGCTTTGTCTTTCTCACATGGTATGAATCATAGCAAAAAAACAGTGTTCAAAACAGTCTGCATGATAGGCCTGGGCGATATATCGATTATATTGATTAATTCGAACTTTTTCTTGTGGACGATTTAAAAAATTTGAATTTGAATTTTTCTCCCCCGCTATTGTGCACCTTTTATACCGCAGCAAGCGCTGACTCCACGTGTGTGCAGCATGCTTTAACAGTTCACTAACGAAACAACAGAAACCTAAGTGTCATAAAATGTTCTTGAATGTCTTTGACACCCAGCACCTTGACAGACAAGTGTTCCTTATGGTCTGTATCAACAGCCCTAAGAGGTTAATATAAACTAGACCTCTCGTCAGTAAACGTTCAAATCCCTTTCCCCAAATCCTCTGTTTTCTATCAGTCACCTTTCAGGAGTTTGATTAAGATCTTTGACTCAAACATTTCCAGAGCCGGGAACCCTTTCATGTTCACCTGCAGATTATTAATAATGTGACTGAGGCGCGTAAAACCTGCTGGTCTTCAAAGTTAATACTCTGATCATTTTGAAAATTAGATAGTAAAGAAATATACATTAGTTTTTCTCAGAACATCCCCACTCTACTGAAGAAAATCCCCTCTTATGGTGACATGGACGGATCATGATTTGTGAAAGTAGACTGCGGGGAGGGAGATGGAATGACAATGGGCGATGGAACAGAGCAGCGCTGCCTGGACAGACATGACTGAGAAGTTGTTTGGCTTTTACCTGGGGAAAGCTGAGTTCCGTCTTTCCCTGCAACTCCCTCTGTTCCACCAACTAAACCCTCCATTCAGCAGTAATCCATCCGCTGACGAGCAGAGCAACATAACGAACCAGCATCGAGCCGCGCTCTGTCAAGCAGGGGCGGACCAGACTTTTTAGACTGGGGTGCCCCCAACCAGGGCACTGACTTATGCAGGGAGGCATGACATTTGTGAGCCCACACTTGAATAAATAGCATTTATTTTTACTTATTTGTCTCTATTAAAATACAGGATAAACAGGCTACAGCCTTAAAAAATAAAACTAGACAAAAACAAAGTGGTTTTTTTAAATCGTTTAAAAGCAGAATATAACAGAACAGTGCTGTAGTGCACTGAAACAGTACTGTACACGCTTTTCCTAGCAGGATTTTTAAATTCAAAATGTACAAAATGGTGCAGCTTTCAATGTGAATGTGCCTCCCTTATAACTACAAAGTGAAGTTATTGAAACAGAAGAAGAGCTGAAACTTTAATTCCAAGAGTCAAATAGAGGTTACTTTTATTATTTTAAGTTTTTGACAAAATTAAAACAAAACTGGTTTTGAGTTGTCTCTGTCATTTGTACTTATCGTTTTCTTTAAAAGGAAAAAAAAAACCATCAAAAAATTGTAACTTGAAATTTTTGTGAAAAAAAATCAGAGATTTTATTTTAAGGCCACATCACCCAGCCCTACTGCATGAATTTCAACTGGATTTTTCCTGTGCGCTCTTAAGTGCTTGGCTGTGCGTCAGTGCGCACAACCTAAGCACCAATTTCAATGTTCAGTTTTGATTTTTAAAATTAAAGTCAAAAAGCTCACTCTTTCTTTGTTTTTTAAAATCCTTTATATCCTGAACAGAACATCTAACAATTTTCAGAACATACACGGATCCTGAAGACAGCCGTTTGTCCTGTATGGCAGCTGCTACTACTGTCAATTTTGCCTGTAGCTGTTGAGGAGCTTAGTGAACTCAGTGTACTACCGCTTAACATCAGGGCAGGTTGTTGAGACTTCTTCCTCTCATTTTGACTTTAGTCTCCAAATTTTGACTTTGAATTTGAAATTCCAATTTATTGTCATCATTTCGCCTTTAATCTCAAAATCGTTTTTGGACTTCATTCTTCTTCATTTCAACCTTTTCTTCAACTCTATTCTTGTCGTTTTGACTTTTAGCTCAATTTTTTTTACTTTATTCTCGTCCTTTCTACTTTAATCTGGACATTTTAACTTTACTCTCGTCATTAGCTCTTCATCTCAAATTGTTTTTCGACTTTATTCCAGTCATTTCAACTTTAATCTCGACATTTCAACTTTGTTTGCGTCATTTTGACTTCAATCTTTTCGACTTAACCTCGATTTGCCCAAAATTGTTTTCTCCGTCCAAAATGGCCCTAATCTGCTTCCCTAGAAACAGATCCTGCCACTGATGATTACTTTTTTTTTCTTCAAAACATTGTCATACTCAAACATTTATATTTCCGGTATATTTCAGGTATAATGCCGGTGTTGCTCATAAACGGGATAAGTTAACTGTACGGAGCCTAAAAAGGGGGGACTCCAGCAGATTATAAACCCAACTATTGATAAAATATAACCATGGTGTTGTAGTGGGTGGCTATGAATGGTGTAAAGTGTAAACATCATGTCAGGCTTTCCAGAAATGTGTATTAGGTGTTTCATCTGTAAGTTTGAAATTATGCAAGTGTTCACAAGCTGGTCTACACAGAGATGGTCTTTGTGGTGTGGTTGTCCTCACAGCTTGAAGGGTGAATTTGTGCTGTAGCTGTATATTTGCATAGTCTTTTGATACCAGTAGTAACTTTGAGCCTAAATTGTTGCTTTCCTCTTTCCATAAGCTCCAAGACCCTGTGTTTCCCCTGCCCCTTTGACCCCCATCCAAACTGGACTACAAGTGAAATCATTTGTTGACACCTTTTGTTTCTGTTTTTACAGGACCTCCAGAGCTGACTGAGCTGTGAGGGTAGCATCGCCTGGACCAGCATGGACCAGCTTGTGAACATTTGCGCCTTTTCTCACTAACTGATCAAACACCTAAAACACATTTCTTGGAAAGCCCAACATTATACTTACAATCTATATCATTTACAACACCAAGAACAACACTGCACTACACTCGGCGCTGCCCAAGTAGCTGCCTGTTGAAGCAGCTCTCTCTTCTTTGTCCGTTTCTTGTAATTTTTTTCGTCTCTTTTTCGTCATCTTTGTATTTGGAGTGGATCATTACTTTGTATGGTTCATTGTTGGTCATGGACACCAAACTTTTTGTGGCTTCAGCGATATTTTTACTACTTTTCGCCTGTGTTTGTCTGGAGATCCTACATCTAACCATGGCTGCATTGTTTACATGTGAAATTAGCTGTAAGCAGCCTGTGGCATGTTAATGCTAACTGGAGTAGGGCTTTATGATTTCCCTCGAGGTGAGGAGGATGAGGACGACATGCTGGTTCTCGGGTGTGAGCCAGGAGGTGACGACGTGGACCTGTCCTTCCATCCATCGTTGTTGGGAACGTGGGATCTAAATCCGGTGGGATGGACGAGCTAGCCGTGCTAGCCCAGCAGCAGAGGGGCTGCCATAGGGCAGTGTGGCTTAATGCTGTTCACGGACGTGGCTGACTGAGCTGACATCGGATGCCGGTGACACATTGGAGGAGCTTCGCCTGCTGTGGGCAGACAGGATCCAGGAGACAGAGACTGAACAGACTGCTGGGGAGGCTCAGTCCTGGACCCTGTGGAGGTGGAGAATGGCTGGGCTGGAGAGTGGTGGACGGGCTGTCGTCATCTATTTTCTTGTGGACCTTTTTGCACTTTCTATACACTTTCCTACTTTCGTTTTCTTGATTGCTGCTGTGACTCCTGAATTTCCCCTAGGGGATAAATAAAGTATTTTCTATTCTATTCTATTCTATTCTATTCTATTTATATATAAATATTAGGGCTGTCATTTTAACACGTTAATTAGATTAATTAATTACACCGCAAATTAACGCGTCATAAAAATTAACGCAGATTGATCTGGATCCCAAACCCGCTAGGCAATCAAAGATGCACTTATTTTCAAATGTCTAGCATTTACAAACCATTTGTCCTACATGAAAAAAGTGGTGTTCTCGTCAGATTTTCAAATTTCCGACGGTCCCTGAATGTATCACACCTAGCAACATGCTTTGAACAGGGGGGGAAGAGAGCGCTGTTAAGGGGACTGCCGTCAACACCTTGTTTATTCACACGTCCTTTTTGAAAATCTACAGAAAATCAACCGTTTGCTCTAGCTCAACTCTGTAAAAAACAGGTCATTTTACACTCTCTACTGCATCAAACAAGCCCTGAATGATCGAAAAAGGTCTTGTATTTAAATCTAAAGAATTCTTTGAAAATTTCCTTCCATCTTCCTGGTGTCATGTTTCAGCTTGGGGCTGCTCTGCACCAATGACAACAGCTTGTGTGTTCAGAGCATGTTAAACTGAGAATACTTCACTTTTCTTTGATCCAAGACTTGAAAAAAGTGTTTTGTACATAGTTCCTCACAGTTTTTAGCCTTTAGCCCTGGTTCTCCTGACCTCATAGAAGTATAGAAGTTCATATTGCATCGAGTAAAAACGTGAACAGAAACAAAAAACGTCCTAAAAATCAAATCAGCTTACCTTAGGTGCAGGACTGTGTAGATTTTGTAAAGAGAGAACCATAACACTTTTTTCATTTGTTCCTTATGCCTCAGGGTACCTAAAAATGTGTTGTATATATTCCCACCTTATTGTTAAATGCCTTTTAATGTAATTTTAATGTCCTGGAATTCAGATTCTTTATTTTGGGACCTTAAGCAGATGTGAGATTAAAATGCGATTAATTAGATTAATTAATTACAAATCCTGTAATTAATTAGATTAATTTTTTTAATTGCCTGACAGCACTAATAAATATATAATTATGTTTACAATTTATTTGGGTCACTCACTCCCTTTCAGGCCATATTCTCCTTACTATTGTCAAACATCTTTCATGACCAACACCAGCATGATACCTGTGGAAATATAAGCATTTGAATGTGACAATGTTCTGAAATTTAAATAAAAAAAATACACAAATACATGATTAAAAGATTTGTTTCCAGTGTGTTTGTACAACAGATTTGCTTTGCATGAAGTAGATGACCAAACACCAATACTACTAACACCAAACACAAGTGTGAAAAACTGTAGAAGAGAACATAAGATCATTGTGATATATATAGAACTTTTCACAAAGTGCACGTTGTTAAATTAACAGTGGCAGCATCAGGGGTGTGCTATATCATACCATTTACAACAATACTGGTATAATTTTTTTGACAAGATAAATTTGTCATTTCACGGTATTTACAGTGCAGAGACACAATGACATATGACGCTTCCTGCTGTGTACGAAACAACAATGGCGAGAGCGAAAGTAGCACTGCAGCATCATCAACCTCACATAAGGATTTAGTGCCTAAAAGAGGCGCAGAGCAGCGCAGAGCAGCGCAGAGCAGCGCAGAGCAGCGCAGAGCAGCGCAGCGCAGAGCAGCGCAGAGCAGAGCAGCGCAGAGCAGCGCAGAGCAGCGCCCATAGCAGCTGGATTCCCGAGATAACAAGATCACAGGAAAACCACGTTTCAGCAGGAATCCCACCCATGACGACACACCTTCATGGTAATTAATTAGTATGTTAAGTAGGGATGTCCCGATATTACATTTTCATTTCCAATACGATACCGATATTTATCCGATATGATATCAGCATTAAACAGGCCTACTTTGATTACTTATTTTGTAGTATGTCTGACATGTTAGAAAAGGCTTGATTAAGTGATATTATTCAAAGAACAGTAGTCAGCAACAGTAGGTATGAGGAAAAACTGACCCATTTATTATTAACCAATGGGAAACAGAAATTTTAACATTAAACATAAAAAATACTAGTAATTGAATAAAATAAAGAATAAATTAGAAGACCCAGAAAATAACCTAAGTAAATCAAATAAAAACAGCAGGAGCGGAGTCTAGAATAGACTGCTTATATCGGAGTGCTGATATCGGACATTTTTGATGCATTCCGATACGATACCGATATTTGTTTTTTTTGCTGATATCGGACCGATATCTGATATTAATATCAGACTGGGACACCTCAAATGTTAAGCTCATCTTGCCCTCTCCAAACTTAAGCGCCTTTAGTCCATGCCTTCTCCTTTGTGTTGGTGTCCTTATAGAAAGAATGTGTTGTTAGAATTATGAAGTTTTTTGCCTGCTAGATTAACTTTTCCTTGTTTTTTTTTTCTTCTTTTCCCCTTGTCTGCATTATCTTTTCTGCTGAGCATTGTGTCATATGACAGCGTTGAAAAGACCGATGCATTTTTTTTCTAGCAGTCAGATTAACTGCTATAGTGACCATCACCAGCCCTCCCTATAGGCTCCTCCCTCATTCTAAACTTTATTTAACCCCTGATGTGAGCTATAGGGGAGGGCCGTGCCACACCACTGTGTGAAAGAAGGGGAAATAATGACAGGCAGGACGAGACAAGACAAACAGAGGGGAGGACAAACGTCTACTATTGTTGATTTAAGATAGCAATTCAAGTGCTGGGCTAATGCAATACAGGAAGTAAAGGTTGTACGAAACCAGGGACACCAGAAATGTGGGGTCTTGATAGTGTGGGGAGTGTGGGCCTATGTGGATAGGAGAAGAAGTGGCATGCATCAAAGGATGTGAGAAGATGTGTAATAGTACCCGACTCAGCATGCTCTGACGGGATCTATCATAACTCTTAGTTAGTCTCCACAGAAGCTTGAGTATCTGCATGCGTGTGAGGTGGTCACTGAATATCCAAGTAAGTAAAACACAGCCAGGGGCGCCCCCCTGGCCACCAGGGCATCCGGGCCCCCCTACACAGTCCCCAAACCGCCAGGCCCAGGGACAAGCCCAGGACTCAAGGGGGCACAGACCTGCCACCCCGCCGATACCAAAGACAGCACCCAGGGCCCAGAGCAGCGGCCCCCCCTGCAGATCGCACCCGCTCTCCCCGACCACCCGTCCACCCGGCCCTAAGCCACCCCCACCCCCAGCACCCAGCCACCCCCACCCCCCCTGCGGCAGGCCGGAGGCCCAAAGCCAAACAAGAGCCAGCCTCCCCAGGACCAGACCCCTCCCCAGAGGGGAGGCCACGAACCACAGCCAGACCAGGTGGGGCAAGATGTGGGCATGTAGCGGTGGGATGGAGGTCCCAGCCCGTCCCCCAGAAAATCCGAGGCCATGAGAGGCCTTGGAGACCACTGCCCAAGCAACAGGGTAGCCCCCCCGGCAACCTGCACAGGACAGCACCCCATAGGGAGCCCGTCATGCCAAGGCCCCTAGCGAGCAACAGACCGAAGGATCACGCACTGTAGCCCACCAAGGGGTACGGGAGCCAGCCAGGCCTACCCGCCCCCTAGGGGCTAGACCCCCACCCGCAGCTTCCGGAGCCCAGCCGAACCACGGAAGCCGCCGGCGCCACCCGCCCCCCACAAAGTCATGACCAGCGAGGCCCAACCCCCACAGCCACACCAAGCCTATGCCCGTGACAAACTCTATACCACCGACAAACTCTATACCACCAACCCACCAACCCCCCAACCCCCCAACCCCCCCAACCCCCCCCCCCCCCCCCCCCCCCCCCCTTCACTATTCTGTAACCTGGTCCCAGACAGGCTACATTATCCCTACACCGTGAATAGTGCAGCTAGGTGTAATGTGGTGCATTAAAACTGGGGAAGAACAGGTCGAGTGGGGGTCCACCAACCCCCCCCTCTCCCTGCCTGGCCCAAAAAAGTGGATGTTGTGTTGCATGAAAAACAAAGGATCGGTGGGGCAGGCGAGAGGGGAGCAGAAAGTGGCCACAGCCTAAAACAGACTGCACCCACCCACCAATCCCCCCAACCACCCCCTTCCCTACTCCAAGTAATGTTTGTAGTGGAGGGCGGGAAAGACAGAGGGGTCGAGCTGGTCGCTCCCCCTGTTACCCCCAACCCCCAGAACCCTAAGTGTTATGAATGTGCCCGAAAGTGATAATATAAACAAAGGTCCAATGTGTGAGTGGTGAAGTGCAATTAAGAGGCAGGGCTAGTGAGGGCCGGGCCAAACCACCCAAAACAGCGCGAAGGCGCGGGAGTAGCACCGAACGGCTCGCTGAACAGAAGGACCCAGGACCCACAAGCAACAATCCAGACGAGCTCCAGTGGGCAGGCGCGCCCAGCACAAGCACACACACACACACCCCTCACCCCCCCCCCAGTAGACCGCAGCACCAGAACCACCGGCCCAGCGCCCACCAGGGACCCAACTCAGGCGGGCCACCCCAAGGGCACTGCCCCCCAGGGGAGGACCCCAGGGCACCCAAACATCAAGTCCCTGGTGCCCACCCCCTGCCCGAGCCACCGGGGGAGGTGGGACCAGCACCAGGGGACACCCACCGCCATTGTCTCCTGCTTCATGGCAGGATCTGGAGTCGCCCCACCCAGACCCAGTGGTATGGTTGTCACGATACTAAAATTTTCAACTCGATACCGATACTCAGGAAAATATTCGATACTCGATACTATTTTCGATACCACAAGGATGAAAAATAAAGAACCTAATATTTAAAAGAAACATTTTTATTAACAAAAAAATGCAAATATAACCTCTGTTGCAACATGTAACAATTAACAGTACCACACACACAACAAACAGTTGTGTAAAAAGAAAGTTTCAGGCCTGAGGTAGTGCAAAAAATAAATAAAATAAATAAAGACATTTTTACAAATTTTTGCCTGATTTATGCACTGTCCACTAAAAACAGCCCTGAGACCCACTTATGGGCCTCCAGCCACAGGCTGAGAACCACTGCACTAGTAGATTGTATTTGAAGCTTGTTCCTTAAAAGATTGCTCACATCATGAAGAAAATGTGACCCAGGGAACCTCAGGATGAATTTATCATTTAGAAAACAGTGAGTGAGTGAAAACAGCAGCTCAGATGGACTGATGAACAATGCTGCATTTTGATTCATCAAAAGGTTGACTTGTCTTTTTTAAGTCTCTGTGTTCATTTAAAATGTGCTCATGAGCTATCAAGACACAGTTTGAAATATAAAATCACACATAGTGACTGACGATCTCTCACTGTCTGCTGGGATGTGTGTCTATCTGCGCCTTTATGCACGCCGGCACAAAGAGGAGCGTGCGTACACGGAAAGTGAAAGTTTAAGTTACACAACCATCCTATAATTATGTTTTATAGTGGTTATATGGTATTGGGGGTTTCTAGTGGGTATAGGGTGCATACCTGCGTATCTTGTATATTACACAACACGACCTCTGCGTCCTCTGTGCTCCTGTGCCTCTGACTTGAGCGTGAGAAATCGGAGGTGTAGCATGAGTGCGGGTGAAATTATCCAAATGTGTGAGTCTCACAGCGAATGCGTGACAGCAGTGTTTGCATACTGGCTTATCTGTGTCCTTCGGTTTTCCAAGCTCGTTAGCTTCGAAGGCAAAATACCTCCAAACAAACCTTTTACAACAACTTTGACAACCTTACCCAGTGGTACAGCCCAGATGTCGCAGCCCCCCCTGGAGGTATGCCAGGCCCCAGCGGCCGACCCACCAGCGGCCAGGGGCCCCCAACCCCCCGCGAGGGGAGAGGGGGGAGCAGGTGAGGGGGAAGGAGGAGGGGAGGGGCCGCAGGGCGGACAGCAGGAAGGAAAAGACACAGGTGCAGAGCAGAGGAGCCCACCACTCCCAAGCCCCAGGGCCAGCCAAGGCACCACCGCAAGAGGAGGCCAGCGCCATCCCCAGACCCTGCAGACTGAACACAGACCCAGCAGCCACAGGGAACACGAGGGAAAGCACCAAGCACCACAGCACCCCAGAGGAGGCCGCTAGGCCAGTTAGCCCCACAAGGTAGTGGGTTAACCTGGGTATCTAGGTGGAAAGATGTCTCCGACCACCATCACCAGAGTATATTTACCTCCTTTGGGACCCATGAAGCTGTGCTATTTCCTCTCCTTTAGTTCTCAGGAATCTATGGTATATAAAACCAGTAGAGGAGAGGGAAAAGAAAAAAAAAAACAACCAGAAGGAAAAAAAAACAAAAAACGAGAGAACAGAGCACAAGGGGGCAGTACTAGCTTACATGAGAGGGATCTTTGGTTAGGAATATAGATGTGCTAGAAAAGGTTGCCAGATTGAGTCCTGGTCTTCGGTCCTTTGCCTGTTTGATTCAGTTAGATTTTCCATTGATATGTGGTCGGCAAGGAGGTTTTTCCAGAATGTAATATTTATTGCCTGTTATGATTTCCAGTTCATGAGAATAGTTTTCTTAGGACGCGGTCACACTGGCCATGCAAAACGTGCCGTGCTTAAGCACGATTGCCCCCCTGCAGCGCTGTTGCCCAGCTGGAGAGTACGGCCGGCGGTCACACTACCCCAATATGAACCAGACTTTAGCGGGTATCAGACACGCGCAATGCCCGCCTTCGTCATCGTGAAGCATCTGTTTAGGCTACATGAAGCACCATCTAATCAGAGTCAGCACAATGAGACACAGAGAGCACTGCTACAACTTTAGAGACTTTAGGACTTATATTAAGTCATTGTCGCCCGACACAGCCCTCTAACACCCTGCTTTGTTTAAAATGATCGTCGAGAGATGCGCTCGCGGTGATTATACGTATCGGATCGCACGCGCTGTGCGCGTGCTTGTGCTCGAGCTCGTGCATGAAGTAAACCGTGCCGAAGCCCACCTCTTCGAAGCGTGCCGAAGCACAGAAGGGAATCGTGCTTGAGCACGGTACAGTTGCGGTCACACTGGCCATTCCAAACGTGCTTTACGGCTGAAGTGTGCTCAGGCACGGCACGGTTGGCCAGTGTGACCGCGTCCTTAGCGATGGTTAGAGCTATGAGAAGAGTTCTATTTATTTTCATTTTATGGTTCAATGATGATAAATCCCTTAGCAGACACAGTGAAGGGGACAGAGGGATGGGGCAGCCCAAAATATTTGAGAGAGATGTGATAATATCAACCCAAAATTGTTGGACAGGTGTGCAGTTCCAGGTGGCATGAAGGTAAGTGTCTGGAGTGTGTTGGGAGCAGTGGGTGCAAGTGTCAGATTGTGCTAAACCCATTTTAAACATCCTGTGCCCTGTAAAGTGAACCCTGTGGATGATTTTGTACTGGATTAGTTGGATATTACTGTTGGTGCTTATGGAGAAGGTGTTTTCACAGATTTGGTTCCAGAAGTCTGCATTGGGGGTGAGGGCCAGGTCTTGTTCCCACTTTATTGATGGTAGTGATATTGATTTGTCTAAGTTAGCAATTATCTTATATATTTTGGACAATGATTTTTTCTTTATGGGGTTGATTTTAATTAGGTCCAAGGTTGAGGCGGGTAAGTTTAAGTTTGTTCGAGTGATATCGAATTTAGAGGTAATGGCAGATTTAAGTTGTAGGTATTCAAGAAAATGGTTTTCCCCCATGCCGAATTCCTGGACCAGATCAGAGAATGGCAGCATGATGTTATTTGTGAAAATGTGTCTAAAATGAGTGATTCCCTTCCAGGTCCATGTATGGAAGTTTTTTGTTGATTTTGATACCCGGATTGTTCCAAATTGGTGTGTAGTCTGACAGAGCTAAAGAGGTGTTTGTGATTTTGTGGAATTTCCACCAAGCTTTCAGAGCTGTTGATATGGTTAGACTTTTAAAACATGGGTGGAGTTTAACTGATTGATTTAAGAACGGTAGGTCTGAAATTTTTATTTCTTTACAAAGTGTTTTTTCTATGTCTAACCAAGTGTTGCATTGTTGACTATTGTGGATCCACTTTGTGATATACTGCAGTTGGTTTGCTAAGAAGTAGTGGAAGAATTGTGGGGCTTCTAAGCCTCCGAGATGTTTGGGTTTCTGTAGTGTGGATAATTTAATCCTTGCTGGTTTATTTTTCCAGTAATATTTTGAGGTGATGGAATCTAGAGATTTAAACCAAGTGAGTGTAGGTTGAATTGGAGTCATTGAGAATAAGTAATTTATTTTTGGTAATATTGACATTTTAATAGTAGCTATTCTGCCTGTGAGAGATATTGGTAGGTTCATCCATCGTTCAAATTTAGATTAAACAGCTCTGACAACCTGAAGGAGATGTGAATACCCAAGTATGTCAGGTGACTGGTGCATATCGGGATAGGTGATGTATGGGCTGCCACATCCCAACCGCTGTCTTTAATGGGAAGAATACTTGATTTAGACCAGTTTATTAAATAATCTGATAGATGGGAGAATGATCGGATTAAATTAATAGTTTCTTTTAATGATCTAGATTTGGATTTCTGATATAACAATATGTCATCTGCATTAGGGCTGCAACGATTAGTCGACATAATCGACTACGTCGACGAAAAAAATTCATCGACGCAAATTTTAATAGTCGACGCGTCGTATTATTGTTTTTATTGTTGTTGTCGTATGGTGAAATCAAATACCAGGGGGTAATACTCATTTGTAACTTCAGTTCACACCATGAGGTGCTGTGTTATTGGATACTTTTATGGGAAAAGATCACTAAGTTCATACGTGAGGAATATTGATGAGGAAAAATCTCCACTTCCAGAGAGCGCTGCGCGCTGACGGAGGCTCTGACAGAGCCTGTCAGCTCCCGGAGTTTAGCGTCTGATAACGTGATCTAGAGAGTCTCCTTCACTCTCTGTTACCAACAATTTTTTTAAGGTTCTAAGCGACAAACTAGTGTAAAAAATCCCCCTAACTTTTGAAAAGAGAGGAAATTTATCACTCTCAAGCTCACACTGCAGCGATAACACTCAGCGGGGAGGAGGAGGGGCGGAGTGCGAATGAGCGAAGTGGAAGTAGCGCATGTAGAGAAACGAAACTTAACGCGTTGTTATGGAGAGCTGGGAGAGAGTCAGACAGGATCGCACAGAGAGCAAAGCAAGCCCCAATGAGCAAATAAACATTAGAAAACGAGCCCAAAGTCACTAATAAGCGGTCTGTCCAACACTGCCTACAACAACTTAATTTCCCTGTTACCTGCTTCATTCAGTTTGAGATTTAGCCTATTTATTTTTTGTATAGCCTAGTACTTATATTTTTTCACGTCATCATGAATGAAATAAAGACAAACAAACAAACAAACGTGACACAGGGCTGACCAATCAGAGGTGAGAACCTAACTCTGGGTAAATGCAGTAAAAATGCAAAACACAGGTTGAATTATAAAGGTCTGCACCTTTTAAAGGCCAAATTAGGTTGAAACTCAAAATAATCGTGATTAATCGACTAATCGAAAAAATAATTGATAGATTAGTCGACACTAAAAATAATCGTTAGTTGCAGCCCTAATCTGCATATAAACTGATTTTGTGATGAGATGTTGGAGTCTCGATACCTATAATGTTACAATTCTGGGGAATGGCTGCTGCTAGGGGTTCAATAAAGATAGTAAATAATGAGGGGGAGAGTGGGCACCCTCTCTAGATTAACTTTTCCTCCTCCAAAACGAAAGATTTCCTCTGGATCTGACCTACTTACTTTGCTTACATTTCAAGCTTGTGTAGTAGTAGTAGTAAATTATTGGAAAAGTGGCATCCATACTGTGTGTGCAATAAAAATGCTGTTGTTCAGAAGCAGCAATCACTAATAATGAGTTGTTTGTTTTTTTCCCATAACGTCATGAATATCATTATCACAAATTTTTGGCTGGTCGGCTACTGGCTGGATACATTAAATAAAAAGAAACATTAAGTGCCATTCCAGCCATTCAGGGGGCTGATGGCAGACTTCCGTGTGATCCTAAAGAAATAAGTGGGACTTTTAGAGACTTCTATGTTAAACTATATACCGCTGAGCTAACAGTGAGCAAAATAGATATTATATCTTTTCTCTCAAATCTCAATCTTCCTCGATTATCAGAGGACCAACTTGAGCAACTGGATTCACCCATCACTATTGAAGAAATAATGAATGTCATCAAAAATCTACCTTCAAGTAAAGCTCCAGGCTTAGATGGCTTTACAGCAGAGTTTTATAAAGCATATTCTGCAGAGCTAGCACCTTTGCTTTTAGAAACTTATAAAGAAGCATTTGACAAGGGCAGACTTCCTCCCTCTTTGACAGAGGCTGCTATTACTCTTATTTTAAAAGCTGGTAAAGATCCCTTGGATTTCAAAAGCTATAGACCAATAAGTCTGACGTCCTGGGATAAGTAAAATATTATCCAAAATCTTAGCCAACCGACTATGCAAAGTTATAACTTCCCTGATCCATCCTGACCAAGTTGGCTTTATACATCCTCCCTGTTCTGCAGACAACATCAGAAGGTTTATTGATATAATGTGGGTCTGTCAGGACTACACCTATAGAGATAATTTTGTTTCTTTATTATTCAATCAAAAAGAATAGATTTGAAACCAGAAAAGAGATTTGTAATCAAAAGACAATAAGTAGGAAATGAAAAAAAAAAAAAATTGAGATCAAAACAGAGCAAGTTGCAACTGAAAAAAAAAGTTGAGATCAAAATACAACAGTTTGCATTTGAAAAAAAAAGTTGAGATCAAAATACAACAGGTTGCATTTGACGGACATCACGCTCAGCAGACCGCTGCTTCACCGGCTGGCCGAGAGGTCTGCACAGAGCGGGCCGCGGTGCCGTTAACAAGAACCGAGACGCGGCTCGGCAAGGCTCAGCTGGCCGCTGTAGCATGGCTGCTAGCTGTTAGCGCAGAGCTCAAAGCTTCTGTGAGCTTAGATGCTTTCACCACATGTGAAAATGATCCATCGTTTGATTTTTCAGCTCGTAGGGCTCGCGTTTGTTTTCACTCAGGTCCAAACAATTGATCAGTAAACGTCACGTTGTCATGGCAACTGACCGGAGGAAGGCGTGTGTCACTGTGTGTCAGAGAGAGACAGAGAGAGACGAAATAATGCTACACCAGACAGTTGTCCTGAAGTTTTTAGTGCAAACAGTATTATAATTGTTTATTTATGTGATTGGTTGAACAACATTTCAAGAGTGTCTTGAGCAGTCTCACTCTGCTTTGACTGGTGTTAAAATGTTATACATAAATGTTATACGTTATACGTCCGTGACATGTCCCGTTAGGCGCGACTCTGCTCAACGAAGTTGTAACGTTGTCAGGTGATGATAAAGACACCTGATCATGTGTTAATGGAGTGCCAAAACAGAATTAAAAAGCTTAGCCTGACGTGGGGGGGCAGGTAAAGCCTGGCGGGCCCGCCAGGCTTATAATACACTGGGAGAAACCCTGTACTGTTGTGTAGGAACCATGCCTCCGCGTGTACCGTGGAACAGTGTTTTAATCACTCACTATCTTAGCTAATGTAACTATGCTCAGGCCGTGACTAGCAGAGACAACCATGCTAATTAGCGTGCTTGCAGCAGTAGGGCATTATAATTCATTATATTGTGTTGTTGTTGTTTTTGTGAGTGTACAGCGGACTCTGGCCAGAGGCTATCAACTTACCTCCAGGCGTTGTGTAAGGAAGTGGTAGCTGGCGCTCGCACTCGGTAAAGCCAGGTCAAACCAACCAATGGAAACTATTCTGTCATCCACCAGCGTAGGCCCCGCCCAGTAAGTGCAGTAGAATTCGCAAGCAAAACTTTGGAGTTTGCAAACAAAAAGGAATGATTTGCAAGAGAAGGTTTTCAACTTGAAAGCAAAGAGGGCTGATTTATAAGCAAAATGGAAAGAAATACGTTCTCAGTTTAATTTTTCAATCGCAACCTGTTGTGTTTTGATCTCAACTTTTTTTTTTTTCAAATGCAACCTGTTGTATTTTGATCTCAACTTTTTTTTTTCAAATGCAAACTGTTGTATTTTGATCTCAACTTTTTTTTTCAATTGCAACCTGCTCTGTTTTGATCTCAACTTTTTTTTTTTCATTTCCTACTTATTGTCTTTTGATTACAAATCTCTTTTTTTGGTTTCAAATCTATTCTTTTTGATTGAATAATAAAGAAACAAAATTATCTCCATATACACCTCCCCTGTGGCAGCCATCTCCTTGGACGCCGAGAAGGCTTTTGACAGGGTTGAGTGGCAGTTCCTGAGGTGCTTCTCAAAGCTCCAAAGTTCCATCCTCGCCTCCTCCACTAGCGTCTTAGTCCTGCCCACCAGAGATGCATGCCAGAGACGCGAGGAAACGAAGAGAGTAGAGAGGAGACGAGGAGGTTCATTTTATGAGCATTGAGATGTCCTCTCCTCCGGAGCGTCACATGAAGCGACGTATTTTAGTGATGATGGCGTCACAGCTGGATAAACCGGTCTGAACCCACGAGACAAACTCAACTATGGAAAATAATGTAAACAACAGGGCGCTCAACCGCAGAAAATTCATATTCACTTTTAGATCAGTTTAACATGAATATGTTCATGAATGAAGAAGAAAAATGTCACGTTTTCCCAGGCCCAGATTGATAGTTTTTAAGTCTTATATTGGGGCCACTTTGTGTTCATAAATAATGTGTTTATTCTGCTATAAGCACTGCTTAGCGCACTGCTGGGACAGGAGGAGAGAGAAGTGGAGCTGTCTGCAGCGGTGCCTTTCATCCATTACGCGCACGCAGAGGGACAGAGGTGAAATTGTTGCTGTATCAGCCAATAATGGCATGATCTCACACCCATCACTGATAAAACAACAGTTTGCTACTGTATGAAAATGGCGTGGTTATGTGTTATTTTTAAAGTTATTATTGAACTGGCTCGAGTGGGCCAGCAGAGTGCGCAGTCAGCTGACCCAGAGCCTTTGAGTTTCACTTTCAGCCTGCGTGTGTTGTCTGTTGTCTGGTCTCTGGGGCTCTTTCTAATTGTCTGTTGTCATCCTCAGTGAGAATTAATGTTGTAATCATCCAGATAAATATCAAACATGAAAATTATCGGGGCGGCTCCGACGAGTCTGTGAGACGATCGTGGGGCTAAAGATTCATCTGTCAACCGCTCACACGAGAAGATAATCTTGCCCGAACGTCGGCCGATTTTAGTCCACGACCAGATTTCTTCCCCGATTGTCGGGAGGACCGAATCTGGGTTAAATCGGGGCGAGAATCCTGTAGTGTGAGCCAGACTTTACACTTAGACAGCTTATCTTGCTCCATGGAGCTCACGTTTCATACATGTGGACAGCTGACGCTTTATAGCCGGCTCTGATACGTCACAAGGGGGCGTGTCTGTCAGTGAAAAGACTTCCGCGAAGCCTGCTCTTGTGTTTCCTCGATTATGCCTCCTCCAGCTCAGTCTCCTCTCTCCTCTCTCCTCCAAGCACATTTGGCGCTTTGAAATGTCCTCCAACATGGCTGCTCACAAAGTACTTCCGGTGTCGTGGAGGAGAGAGGAGATAGGAGACTGCATTTTGGCACATTGGGAAGCACCCCTGCTCTCTGCCCTGGAGTCTTTTGGTTTTGGCCAGAGCTTCTGTTCTCACTAATGGTGTCATATCTTCTCCATTTGAACTAGGTAGAGGCACTAGACAGGGGGATCCTCTTTCTCCCCTGCTCTTTGCTGTTGCGCTGGAGCCATTAGCAGTGGGGTGATTCTCATGAAACTGCAACAAACATGTCCGGGTTATATTTTATGATCAAAACACGTTACTTTGATAAGTTATGATATTTCCTACAAAGAGGGTTAAGTGGGCAGTAGGGCTAAATGTTTTTTTACACCTGTAATATAATATTTACAATTATTTAACAAAATATCTTTGTGAATTCTCATTACCGAAATGTGTCCGGATCCATTATTGTATTGTTCTTTTTCATCCCCTGAAAATTCAGTTTTGTTAAAATAGAGCAAAATTGCACAGTATTGTGTAAAAACATTTATATTTATGATCAGTATAGTTGTTTATGGTGTATACCAACACATATATATTGATTTTATTGAAAATTATTGTGTCCATACAAAAAGTTCCTCATTACCGCAACTGTACTTCATCTGCCTATAAAAAGTGCACTGTTCCTTTGAATTGACAAGCAGTCCCTTGATGCATCACATCAGACAGAAGCTTCAAAATGGAGACAAGGTTAGTTGCTCTCTCTTTTCTTACATGATGAATTTTTTGAAAATGTCTTTAAATTGTCCTCTTGTTACACTGTTGGTTATCATTAACGATACAGGTTGATAATCTGTACTTTTAAAAATATATTACATTATTTTTGTCTGAATGTGAAGACAATTTTAGACTTCAACATGTAGCAAAGGTAGTGTTTGTGTAGCATGTTAGCATTTTGTGCTATATGCCAACTTAGCTAAGAGTGCCTCATTACCGTTGCTCATATTTCTCATTAACGTGTACTTTAAAGGCGCATACTGGTAATGAGAAGTTATGTTGTGGTAATGAGAAGCTCTTCCTATAGTTAGAGTATTACATTACATGCAAGTATGTTGTATTAATTTAGACCTCAAGATTTATAAATGGACAGTTGATGGTTATTTAATGAATATTTATTGACTTCCTACAGTATTTTGTTAGCTTATAATGTCTCTATGTATTAACTATATAAGTACTCAAATTGTTTTTGCACACTCACTCCGCCTTTTTAATGATCATGCTGAATGGCTTTTGTGACTGTTGCAAAGACTGACCAACGACCAGCGCAAGAAGGCAGCAGCCAAAGCTCAGGTTAAAAAGCACAGGGAGAAATTATATGGGAATCCTGAACTTCTGGAAGAGTACAGAAGAAAGGAAAGAGAGAGGTATTTTTAGTTACAGGAAGGATAGTGTGTGTGTGCGTGTGTACGTAGATGCGTGCATGTGTGTGCATGTCTGCTTGCTTCAAAGATGTCTTCTTGGGATGAGCGAGTACACTCATTGATACCTGTTAAACCAACTAAATTGAATTTAATCAAAATGGATCTGAACCTGAACCCAGAGGTGCTGGGCTCAACCTAGGAGTGGGTGGTGCTTGAACAGGAAGTTGTTCATTGAAGCCTAAAATTGTTATATGATGATCAGAAGTGTCTATATTTGATATTTATTAGAAAACTTCACAGAAATTGAGAATTTATTTTTTATTATAAGCCAGAAGAATAGGAATTAGCAGCAACACATTTTTTTAAATTGAATAAATGAACTTAAACAATAAACAACTATCCATTCAGAAATCAACAAATTATAGTGGAAGAATACTCCAGGAAAATTAAATATGTATCTGATACCATTTCCGTACTCGCTCAACCCAAATGTAATCACACTAATTATATTTCTGCTCTTGTATCATATCCACATTTTTTGTTACTGTTGTAATATTGTTGATATTATAAAATGCTTGTAAAAATACATTTTCATAATTTGACTTGTGGTACACATATGATTACTATTACTGACACCCTGAGTCACTGAAGTTTTATTTTTTGTAGATATTGAAAGCGCAAGTCTGAGGGCAAACTGAAATCTGCAAGTGACCTGGATGCAAAAGCATTAAAAGGACAACAAATGCAATGGAGAAAAAAATTCTGCTAAAGATTACAAAAAACAAAAGACCTTGAGAGATGTTCAAGATCTCACCCCACCCTTGATCAATGATGAGACAGCTGTTGAGCCCGGACCATCAAGAAAGGTGACAGAAAATGGAGAAAATCAGCATGTTTGAAGCCCCCTCACCAGTTCACCCACAAAAAACAACACCAAAAACAAACAGGTCTGCTGCATCCAGTTTGAAAGCCAAACTCGAAGAAAAAAACAAAGCACTACAAAGGAAAGACAAAGAAATAGACAGGCTAAGAAAGCAATTAGAACAAATGAAAATGGGAAAGGAAGCAACAAAAACAAGAAATAAGCTGATAAAAAATGCCCGTTCAACCATCAAGAGGAGAAGAACCTTCTTTCATCGTGATTATGTATACACCATTGTGAACGGTAAAGCAGGAGAGATCAGGCACAGTGGGGAGGTGTTTAGGAGACGGTTTCTCTGTGACACTATCAAAAACCTTCACAAACGTTTTCTGATAGAAAACCCAAGCAAGAAGATTTCTTGTGCTCATTTCTTTAAATGCCGTCCCTTCTGGATCTCTAGTCCAACTCTGTTGGACAGGGAACATTTGCATGCAAAATTCATGAAAATTTTGAGAGTAAAGTAAAGAAGTTACGCCAGTTGGGTGTTTCAAATGTGTCATCTTGCTTGGAGGTGGTTGACTCTGTGGTTTGTGAAAGAGGGAACATGAAATGCATGTACAGGCAATGCAAAGATTGCAAAAGCAAGTCATTCTCCCCAATGTTGGATCCAAATACAAGAGACAACATTGTCCAGTGGAAGGAGTGGGTGAGCAGGTCCACACCCATGAGTAAGTAAGGACAAGATGGATCGACCATTGAAATAGAGGTCAAGACAACAAGTCTTGAAAAATGCTCCACCTCCATTGAGAAGTCTGGTACTTCCTGGAGGACATTAAGCAAGTCATCCCAGAGCCGATGCCTGCAACATCTTCTGCTCGTCATTTTTGTGTCTTGCCTGAGATTTGGGAAAAGCACTCAAAGGCCTGAATTGCATGAAGTTGGATTTCAATCAGTTTTAACATTTTATTGTTCAGAATTGTTGTTATTCAGTTATGTAATGTCTTGATGACCTTTTAAAATGAACTCATTCCACCATCAGTCATTACCGCAACATAAATTCTTATCCTCCGTAGCAGATTTTTCATTACCGTAATGGATGTAAATTGGATCATATTTTTATATTTTTATTATTCAGAAAAATAACTTTGTTCATTTATTATAAAATGTTTCTTAACTGCTCTCTGCATGTGTTTTCTGGAAAGTATTTCTTGTTACTTAAGAGAGTATTTTAAAAATTTGACTCTAAAACACCTATAGTATATCGGTAATGAGAGTCATCTGTTTTTAAATGTTATTAAAAAAAAATAAAACAATGCTATCAGTGCACTCTGCTGTTTATTTACTGTGCTCATTTGTGTTACTGTGAAAAAATTGGGTAAAAATATTTTTTAATGAATGGTCTGCTTTGTCAACTCAGCATATCGGTAATGACAATTATTCTGGATCATGCTAGTATAAAATTGGAATAAAACTGAATTTAATTGTTTTCCTGGTTAACTTCTATCAAAAAATAAAAATTCATATTCTACTTCAGCCAGTAGAAACAAAAAATCTGCCAGTTTAGGTTGTTTATATTTTTAGGTTACTGTGACCCTGTTCGTGAGAATCACCCAGTGGCTATCCGCAGTGAGCCTACATTTCCAGGCATTTTAGTTGGAGAGCATCGCCATAAATTAATGCTATATACATTCTCTTGTTTGTTTCAGATCCTCTCTCCTCTCCCTGTTTAAAATTATAGATAGGTTTTCTTCTTCCGTTTCAGGTTTAAAGTAAATTGGTCAAAGTCTGAGGCTCTTCCTCTTACACCATACTGCCCTAAACCTCTCTTCCAATTTGGCAACTTTGCCTGACCCAAGAAAGGCATTAAGTATCTAGGTATAACATTTCCACCTGTGCTAGCTGATTTGATTAAAATAAATCTTGACCCTTTAACAGAGGGCTTGCGAGCTGATGTGACACGGTGGTGCCCACTCTATCTCTCCATGTGGGGTAAGGCAAATATAATTAAAACGACGCACACCCTATATAAGCATATCTCCTTCCTTTAAAATTTAACAATGAACCAAAAATCAACTTAAAGTGCAACAGCAACATAAAAAGGCATATCTCCTTTTAATATTGGTTGAAAGACCAATAATAAAATAGAACTCAAAGAAACATTAGAAGACATCTTCCTTGAAACAAGGAGAATGAAAGAACCTGAGCTTATAATTTCAGATTTTTTTTTTCAAACAGACACGCCAGATATAAACAAACAGATATAAACAATATAGGAATGGAATGCAAAGTGAACGGCAGGTCGTCCTCGCTCTCATAATCACTCATCTTTACGTTGTTACTGCATGATTCGTTCTGGCAGACTACCTGCGTTTGTTTATCTGGTAAGTGGCAAGCGCCTCGTAGCCAGCTGTGGCTCTGCAGCAGAGGTAGCGCCATTTTACGACACGATGAGAGCAAGAGACTTATTTAGCTGTGTTTTTGTGTGAAAGTAACGCACTGAAAATTCTCTAAATAAAGCGTGAATGCAGACAGATATCAGATTTTTTCGGTGGGAGTCCGTTTATTTATGTTTTGGGTTAAGTAAAATATGGCCCCGTCTGAGTGCATAGGAAACCGGCACATGAGCAAGGAGGGGGTGTTTGGTGCGTGTGCCCTGGGCTTCTGCTGCACAAAAAACACTGCTGTAGGGGTAATTTCTGCCCTTATCCTTGTGATAGAACCCAACTTCCATCCTGGATAATCACTTTTGGCACGGCACGGTGTGTATGCCCAGTGTGTCGCAAGGCGTTCAAGCTCCTCCTCTCCTCTGCTTGCCACGTCTGCACACGTCCCGTCTCCGCTCATCAAAAGATGTGTGCGGACGAGCACACAGCTTTTTTCAGAAATCAATCCACGGGTCAAGTGTGTGCCGAATCGATTACGTCGATCTGGTCAATGATGATCCGCTGCACTACTAGTCACACCGGTGGACAAATGTCATGTTTAAAAACAAAATATTTTCATATTTGAATTTTAAAGCTCATTAACTACAGATGTATTTATTCTGGAAGTTTATACTGTAAAGGAAAAAATAGGGGTTTTAATTAAGTATTATAAATTATTATTTATATTTGTCACAAAGGACACAAAATGGAGCGTCACGTCAAGCACCCACATAAATGTGGAAATAGAATTAAATATTGATAAATAAGTAAATAAAAGCCCTCTACTCTCACGGTTATTTATCTTATGTCTTATCTTATGTAGCAGACACTTCCAGCATGAAATACAGCAGAAAATAATATTCATATGAGAGGGTGGTTCTAAAGCCGCATTTCCACCAAGCAGACCAGTTCGGTTCGTCTGGGTAAGGCATGGATTTTGTGGTGTTTCCACTGACTTATCCCGGGAAAGATCCCCAAATAACCGAGACGAGCCGTCCCACTTTTTAGGACCCTTTTCGTATGCAACTATTGTAGTTTTTCTCAGTTGCTTTGGTTCATTTCTCAGATCAGAATTGAAATTCTCAAAACTACTTGTTCAATCTTCACATCATTGTGTCACTTGTGCAGAAAATCAGTTTCAATTGTTTTTGGACATGCATGCAAATGATTATGTAGAATTCTCTTTTGTTTGCTACATTATCAGGTGCTTTAGTCATATTTGTAGCCCACCTTTACCCACTATATTAGGAAAGGGCCTCTAGGTTCTTAAATATTATACTGAGAGCTAATGAGGAGATACTGCTTCGTCTATATTACTGTGTAAAAAATCCCAAGTGTCCCTTTAATATTCGATACCCACTCTTATTACGATCTTACATGCAGAGAAACCAAGATCAGATTAAATGATCAAACTTTTAAGTTAATTGCAAACTTCCAGTTTACTGAACATTTTTAAAATCAACATTATAACAAGTAAACCAACAATAAATCATAATTGCTCCTGAAATCTGTATTTTCTCAGTTTCTTGGCTTAAAATAATAAGTTTCTTAACTTGAAATAATATGTTTCTTAACTTAAAATAATAACCTATGTAAGGGGCCACACACACTCACACCTGCCTGGTTATTAAAGGGATAGTTCAGTTTTTTTGAAGTGGGGTTGTATGAGCTCTATGTGATCACAAAGGACATTAGATACAGTAGAAAATTGTCTCCTCTCCCTCAGTAAGACACAAACTTTAATCGATGGTGACGAGGAAATAGACGCTAACAGGAATAGACGGTACCAAATTCAAAGGCTATTTTCTCTGCCTACAAGAACTAAAATCAAAAAGTGACACCACAGTTTTGGTTCCAAAGTGAATGAAACTTCATCGTCGCTGTCATAGTCACTTATTTTGAATTTCCTACGCTGCCTCACAATCCTTAGAGTACACACAAAAGAATTACAATACTTGATCAAACTTACACGAGGCTAAAACCAGCGCTCAAAGCATAGCTTGTTTACATTCCCTACAGCTGGAAGGAGGAGGGGGGGCGGAGCGCACTAGCGCTGCGCGTAAGGACACATGAGTTAGTTAGGTCCAGATAAATGTTTATATTTCCGACGACTTAATGCACTTAAAAAATATTTTATGTATCGTACTCTTAAACTGTGGTGTCACTTTTTGATTTTAGTTCTTGTAGGCAGAGAAAATAGCCTTTGGTGCCGTCTATTCCTGTTAGCGTCTATTTCCTCGTCACCATCGATTAAAGTTTGTGTCTTACTGAGGGAGAGGAGACAACTTTCTACTGTATCTAATGTCCTTAGTGGTCACATAGAGCTCATACAACCTCACTTCAAAAAAACTGAACTATCCCTTTAAGTTTAGAAAAACCCTCTGGTTGCAGGCCTGCGGTGAGGCCCAAAACTTAATGGCTGCTTCACTCTAGGAGCAAACCAAAATAAACCCTGAGCTTGTAGTTCAGTCAGTACTCACAGCCTCCAGTCCAAGTTCACGTGAAGAGAAATCCAAACTGTGTCCTAACATGGCAGCTCGATCCTCCCACCTTGGCGAATGCAGGGTTAGCCTTTAGCAAGCGATGTGCAGGAAAGCAAAGATAAAATCCACACTTTGAACTTTTCCAGCAGTCTATTAGCACTTTGAGAACGACCAATCTTCATATCCAGTCCGGAATGATGAGAAAGAAGTCTCCACAGAAAGCTGAGTGAGCCAAACTAGCGGCGCTACATCCGTTAGACTAGCGAATGCTACAAGCTACGGTGCTAAACTGCTTCAAAAGTTCTTTAAACAACCTACTGCAGGGCAGACTTCGGGCAGAAATTATCCATAGTTAATCCAAAAGCAACAGACGAGAGTTCATTGACGACCATTGAGCTAAAAGTCCAGAAAACTCTTCTAATTACTCAAAAACAGCAGCCACTTGGCAGATTCAACTTGTGTCTCTGCGGGTCAAGCTAGCGCATCCCACTTCCGGTTTCTTAGTAAAGCGAATACGAAACTGATCGGCAAGGGTTGCTTGCACAGCACTTCCTTTTAGCTCTTTCACAATAAAAACAAAATAAAATACATGAAAACATTTTGTATTTCACTCGTTTTTAACTGATACTCATCACTCGTTTACTTTGAACAGATTTTATACCTTTTTAACATATACGTGAAATACAATTTTAACCATATTTATACAACTTTATTTATTGATTCCTTTTAATTTTTTGAATTGTAACATCTCTTATGACCTTGTGACTATTTTATTTATCTATTGACATATTTGTCTGGATTACATGTTGATCAAAATTATATATATATCAGTGGGGAACCCACTGGGCCTTCAAGGTATTCAGTGAAGGCCTAATAAAAAATATTGAAAGAATTTTTGTACTCCTAAATAATTATTGTATTTCTTTATTCTGTTTTATTTTGTTTTTATTTATTTATTTTACTCAATGAAATCATAGCACTGAGTTTTATATTATTTTTATAAACTTCTCCTGGCAAACAATGGGGTTAATATAACAAAATGGAAAATGGACCAATCACAATTTTCCCTTTGATGGTATCTTGGTAAATCAGCGACACATTCTGGCAGGTAGGGCCTTCAGTAACTGCAACAAATGCCTGTGTAACTCAAGCAAATGTGGACACAAGTTGACAATGACAGTTGTCTTAGCCAATCATATTTTGTTAAATTGTGGGCGGGCTCATACCTGTCATCTTTCGGGGATTGGCGAATACTTACCAAACACCCCCTCCCTGCCCCTCTGCACTCTGACGGGGCAATATTTTACTTGACCAAAAACACAAATAAACGGACTCTCACTGAAAAAATCTGATATCTGTCTGCATTCACGCTTTATTTAGAGAATTTTCAGCGCGTTACTTTCACACAAAAACACCGCTAAATAAGGCTCTAGTTCTCATGGTGTCGTAAAACGGCGCTACCTCCGCTGCAGAGCCACAGCTGGCTACGAGGCTCTCGCCGCTTAGTGTATCAGTCCGTGGCGTTCCAGATATAAGCAAACGCAGGTAGTCTGTCAGGACAAAGAGACACTATGAGAACTAGAGCCTTATTTGGCGGTGTTTTTGTGTGAAAGTGACGCGATGTCAGATTTTTTCAGTGGGAGTCCGTTTATTTGTGTTTTTGATCAAGTAAAATATGGCTTCGTCTGAGTGCAGAGGAAACCAACAGAGGAGCAGGGAGGGGGTGTTTGGTGCGAGCGCTCTGGGCTTCTGCTGCACAAAAACACTGCTGTAGGGGTAATTTCTGCCCTAAACCTTGTGATAGGACCCAACTTGTTCCATCCTGGAGTATCACTTTAATGGATAAGCACCCAACTGTAGCTGTGAGTGAGAGAGGAGAAAAGAGAAGATCTAGTTGGCAGAACGTGAAGAGAAATGGCAGAAAGTAATGGAGAAGACTGTGTGGTTGCTGGATTACTTGAAACTTGTTTTTTTTTGTTTTTTGTTTTTTTTCAATTTTATATCTTATTTTTTTTAATTGTTTGAATTTGTGTTAGGTGTTGCAGTGTTCAGGCACATGATAAATATTTAATCCCACAAAACTATCAGTATACTAAACTTCCATGTCACATGATTCTGGCTATTGTTTCAATTTCTTTTTTTGATTGTTTATTGCCACGTGTGGTCCCATGGTCCTACTGAAGGCCCAGTGGCTGGGGCTACGGTTCGCCTCTGATATATATATATATATATATATATATATATATATATATATATATATATATATATATATATATATATATATATATATATATATATATATATATATATATATATATATATATTTATTTATTTATATATAAATATATAAAATTATAGATTGTCTTACTTCCCATGACATGTTGTCATTAGTTCATCACATAAGAGTTTACATGCAAAAGGGTTGAACAACTTATCATAATATGTCAAACATCTTTCCATTGGACTTTTTTTCTGAATCTGTTTTTTTCTAAGTCAGGATTGGTAAATTTCTCCTTGGTCAATCTTGACTTCCTTACAATGGCTAAGGTTGGTTAAGAGATGCAGCCAAAAGCTGGGAGAACAACTGTGTCCTCAATCATTCAGACTTTTTGTGGAAAGAGAAGATCTTTGTTGTGATGTGGATGAGAATTTCTGGCCCAACATACAGAAACATAAGGAGGTGTAGGAAGACTGCACTGATCTGTAATTCCCACAGCACTGCATCAACAGTTTTCCCTAAAGAGACTGTCCTTATATGTTCATCACAATGATGGGGAAGGTCAACAGAGTGCAGCACAAACAGTGAAAGTAAAAATATGAATATTTTCCAGTCTCTTGTCATCAATCTCCCACATACACTTAGATGTAACTTACAATTTCCATTAACTGTCATCAAAGGTTTAGGCATAGTTTTACATCTGAACTTCCTTCCAGAGTACTCAACATGACTAAGCACTTCAACTTCTCTATCAATACACAGACACAAGGACTCATCATTCTGATGCACAGGCATGTTCATTGACACAGAAATTTACTTTTGAGGGATGAACTAAGAACTTTTGGAACAATACTGGCTTTTGCAGCTAATCGATGGTGTTTTGCTATTTGTACAAACTGTTCTGCAAAATGAACTTATTGTTTTGCAATTGGCAATGATGATTCGAGAAATGTACCAAAGCAACTGAAAAAAAACCTGTAATTCTTTTTCCAAATTTAATTTAGTATATATATATATATATATATATATATATATATATAAATATATATATATATGTATATATATATATATATATATATATATATATATATATATATATATATATATATATATATATATATATATATATATATATATATCGCTGTCAGGCGATTAAAAAAAAATCTAATAAATTACAAGATTTTTAATTAATTAATCTAATGAATCCCATTTTAATCTCATATCTGCTTAAGATCCCAAAATAAAGAATTTGAATTCCAGGACATTAAAATTACATTAAAAGACATTTAAAAATAAGGTGGGAATATATACAACACATTTTTAGGTACCCTGAGGCATAAGGAACATATTATGAAAAGTTGTATGGTTCTATCTTTACAAAATCTACACAGTCCTGCACCTAAGATAAGCTGATTTGATTTTTAGGACGTTTTTTGCTTCTGTGCACATTTTTACTCGATGTGAACTCAATTTTCACTGCAATATAAAATTCTATACTTCTATGAGGTCAGGAGAACCAGGGCTAAAGGCTAAAAACTGTGACGAACTATGTACAAAACACTTTTTTCAAGTCTTGGATCAAAGAAAAGTGAAGTATTTTCAGTTTAACATGCTCTAAACACACAAACTGTTACTCATTGGTGCAGAGCAACCCCAAGCTGCACATGACACCAGGAAGATGGAAGGAAATTTTCAAAGAATTCTTTAGATTTAAATACATGACATTTATCGATCATTCAGGGCTTGTTTGATGCAGTAAAAAGTGTAAAATTCCCTGTTTTTTTTTTTTTTTTTTTTTTTTTTTACAGAATTGAGCTAGAGCAAACGGTTGATTTTCTGTAGATTTTCAAAAAGGACGTGTGAATAAACGAGATGTGGACGGCAGTCCCCTGAACAGTGCTCTCTCTAACCCCCGGTGCAAAGCATGTAGCTGACGTCAGTTGTGATACATTCAGGGACCGTCGGAAATTTGAAAATCTGACGAGAACACCACTTTTTCCATGCAGGACAAACGGTTTGTAAATGCTAGGCATTTGAAAATAAGTGCGTCTTTGAATGCCTCGCGTGTTTGGGATCCAGATTAATCTGCGTTCATTTTTACAACGCGTTAATTTGCGGTGTCATTAATTAATCAAATTAACGTGTTAAAATGACAGCCCTAATATATATATATATATATATATATATATATATATATATATATATATATATATATATATATATATATATATATATATATCAGTGGCGATTGCTCTAAGACTGCAAGGGAAGCTCAGCTTCCCCTAAAATGGCCCCCAAAAAGTGGTGCAATGTACTGCTGTGTGTACATTTCATTGACAAAATGAATTCCTTCATCTTTTGTTCAGAATCAGCTACCTATCACAGGTAACTGGCTTGACCTCCTCCTCGTTCATCCCCGCAGCATCTCAGCACTTAAACACAGTCAGATGCTGGGCGTCTTCTGACTTCACGGAGAAGCGGGTTGTTCCACAGTGGAAACTGGACGGTTATTGGATAAACGCTGGGCTTTGTCTCGTCCTCGAACACTAAG